>NW_015173693.1:156258-209149 GCF_001447785.1 Gekko japonicus | reverse complement strand
GGCTTACAAACTCCTTTCCCTTCCCCTCCCCACAACAGACACCCTGTGAGGTGGGTGGGGCTGAGAGAACTCTGACACAAACTGCTCTTTTTCAAGGACAGCTGTGCCAGAGCTTGTGACTGACCCAAGGTCACATCAGCAGGTGCAAGTGGAGGAGTGGGGAATCAAACCCGGTTCTCCCAGATAAGAGTCCGCACACTTAAACCACTAGACCAAACTGGCTCTCTGAGATAACATAAATGTCCTGACCCATAGACCAAATGAACAGTCCTAATGCAGAAAGAAAGGTAGGGAAGCAGTATTAGATATGGCGAAGCATTACTCTTTGCTATTGTGTCAGAGTATTAGTGGCAAACATTGAGACTTAGAATTATAATGATGACTGTGGGAGTGTGAAAGCATCACATTCCGCTAGCATCAATCACCAGTTGGTGAGTCACCGAAGATCGTTGTCTCTCATTCTCTTTCAGCTTAGTTTCCATTTTTGAGTTTTCAGTGGTAATAGACAAAGGCTCCGGGATGAGCGATGCACACATATTCCCATTACGAACGGCAATTACCATGTGATTAATCTGTTTCCAGCTGTTCAGAGTACGCTCTTCAAAACTGTGAAATTTATAGCAAGTTTATTTAGAAGGAAGTCCTATTCAGTTCACCCGAGGTGTATTTCATGCAGTTTTATGGCAGCCCAAGCCTGTTTGCGGTAAAAGAATTTGGGGAAATGTTACTCCCCGAATTTCCTTATCTAATATTTAATCTGCAAATTAGTATTTGGCAACTCTCTGTTACACCATTTGTGTCTCTGTATGCACCATTTACATTTACATTTCCACCATTTTCTCTATCATTTGCTTTAGTAGTTTATCTGAGACATCATCCAGTTTTGTCAAATCTTGCACTAGTCCACCATATCCAAAATTGTTTGCACACTCATGCACACTTTCTATGAGAGGGAGTTGCCAGAATGCTCCACTCCCACACTGCAGCTATAAGGTAAAGTGTCATGAGTACGCCATTTATGTAGCCATATGCATATTCATAATACCTCTTTTTAAGGTGGACCAGTCATGCTAACCAGATGTACGGCTCCCACTTCACCATCCATCTCAAATAATGTGATACAAGCAGTCTACATCATAGGCCCATGTAGATGAGGATTTTAGTTACATGAAAGGAAGAAAGGGAATTTTAAGTTTGTTGTTGTTGTTCAGTCACACAGTCAAGTCCGACTCTTCACGACCCCATGGACCAGATCATGCCAGGCCTTCCTGTCTTCCGCCGTCCTCTGAAGTTTGCTCAATTTCATGTTCGTTGCATCTATGACACTGTCTAGCCATCTCATCCTTTGCCGTCCCCGTCTTCTTTGACTTTCAATCTTTCCCAGCATACAATAAGTACCTGTATGTTTTTCCTTTGTGCCACAAATCCAACAAGCCATTATCGTATAAGTAAGTTTTCATGAGGGTTTGTGAAAGGGGGGGGCATGCAACTCCTGGTATTTCTATATAAAAGTGATTATCTTGATCCCTTTCAATCTGACTGTCACTAGATTAGATATAAAGCTTTTGTCACTCTGTGGTGCCACTCCACCAAGACACACATCTGCTGGTTCTCCTAGATCTCTCAGTGGTTTTCAGTATCATCAACCACAGTATTCTTATGAACTGCCTGGCAAAGATGATTCTGACTGGTGGTGTGTTTGGTTTCCATTGAGGGTAGGTTTTGAAAGGTGATACTGGGAGTCTTGCTTCACCCCTTGACCATTGGCCCATGGGGTCCTTCATGGATCCATCTTGTCTTCCATGCTATTTTAAAGCTACGTGAAACTATTGGAAGGGGTCATACAGGGATTTGGCTGACCAGTTAAGAGTATGCGGAAGACACCCAACTCGCTTTCTCCTTGCCATCAAGATCCAGGGAAACTGTAGATAAGCTTAACTGAGGTCTGACAACTGTGCAGGACTGGATGCGATAAGCAAAACGAATATAAATCCAGATTAACCATAGGAGCTGGGGATCAAGCATAAATCTGATTCAGCTTCCACTGGGTAGGGGTTGTGCTCTCCCCCCAAAAGAGCAAGCTTGCAGTTTGGGAGTGCTCTTGGATGCTCCATTGACCATGGATGTCTGGGTGAAAGAGATAGCCTGAAGTGTGTCCTTCCAATTTAGGCTTGTAGGCTAGCTGCTGCTTCTTGTTGGCAAGGGCAACCTGGCCAGAGTGGAACATACCTTGGAAAGATTGATGTTGGGACTACTGTAAAATTGGGCTTCCTTTGAAGAAAATCCAGAAGCTTCAGCTTGCAGCTGCTGGATGACCTTGGGCAAGCCATAGTTTTGTCAGAGCTGTTATCTCAAGGACAGTTCTGGAAAGAGCTCTCTCAGCCCCACCTACCTCATAGGGTGTCTGTTGTGGGGAGGGGAAAGGAAAGGAGTTTGTAAGCCACTCTGAGACTTCGAGTGAAGGGTACAATATAAATCCAATTTCCTCCTCCTCCTCCTCCTTCTCCTCCTCCTCCTCCTCTTCTTCTAACAGCTCCCCAAACCATGCGGATAGTTCCTTCCTTAGAGGGTTTCCAACACTACTTGAAAACTTGGATTTCAGGATGCCTTTTTTTAAAGTTATATTTTCTCTGGTACTTTAAAATGTTTTTAGTGGCTACTGATTTGTTTTCTATTAATTTTATATGCCTTTTAAAATGCTTATAGTGTTTTATTTTAAATAGAAGGGTGGGATATAAATGTTCTTGATGAATAAATAGAATAATTCCATGCATTCAGCTTACCAAATCATTACATTGGCCCAATGCAATTCTAAGTGAAGCTCAAGGAAGCTTTTCTTACTTGCTGATCTAAGGAAAAGAAAATTGTTCTGTGAGCAAGAGGTATCATACTCTTTAATGTGACATTTCTCCTTGGGTTTTGTATATAATACCCCAGACGTACCTGAGTTCATGTCCTCGATACCTCTGAAGTCCTAAAAAGCGTAGTGTGGAATGTTAGTGAAGTTCGGTTTCCTTTGTGACAGTTGCTGTTTGCGGGTGGTGGAGAGGTCTGCAAAAAAGACCCCTACCTTCCATGGTTTTTTTGTACTTCTCAGATTCAAAACCATTTTTCAGCACCTTTTCCCCCCTTGTTTTGTTTGAAAAAATATCTTCACTGCATGACTTAACCATGAATATGCTGATGTTCCTTTGCCAGGGAGTCATGTAGCCAATCAGATTGGTTAGGATGTCAGTAGCCAATCAGATTGGTTAGGATGTAGCCAATCAGATTGGTTAGGATGTCAGTAATAGCAAGGAAGTATTTCCATTACCCTCATTCTGCATGGGGGGTGGGGGACAGGCAACTCATGCCTGTTGGGGTGATACTTCCCATCTCGTCGTGTTGACCTGGTAACCTCGTTGCCTTTTAATGCAGTGCCACAATCTATCTCCAATCAAACATAGTTAGTTAGAACCAGTGTGGTGTAGTGGTTAAGAGCACTCTAATCTGGAGAACAGGGTTTGATTCCCCAGTCCTCCACATGAAGCCTGCTGGGTTACTGTGGGCCAGTCACAATACTCTCAGAACTCTCTCAGCCCCACCAGGCCTCACAAAGTGCCTGTTGTGGGGAGAGGAAGGGAATGTGATTGTAAGCCACGCTGAGAGTCCTTAAGGTAGAGAAAAGTGAGGTATAAAAAACCTACTCTTTTGTTTTAACTAGGCAGAATTCTTCCACCAGACCCCACCCATTTCAAGTCAGCCCACACTCTTACTAATAGTGCCAGATTTATTACAAAACTTGATCACTTGTGAAGGAACCTGACTACACTTCCAGTCTCTTAAGAATTACATTGAGTATAGATTACTTCTTGAGAATACAGACATTGGTCATCATCATTCTGTTTCTGGGGGGGGGAATTAAAACTCTTTAGATATATTGCTTTTTAGAAACAATTAATGTAATAGTTAATAAGCAATTCCTTTATTTCAAGGTGACACTATAACATTTGCAATTAGGAACAAAGCAATTAGGGCCATGTTGGTTTCTTTTTGATGTTTTGTTCTGCCTCACTTTCATATATCACATCGATGGTGCTTTTGTTTCTGTAACACCCTCTTGTGTGCTGTTGATGCACATATGATGTTGAATGATTCATACTTTTTTTGATACGGCGAACGATGCAAAAACAAAGACTCACGGGTTTCTTTCTCTTAATGGAGAAAAGTAATCAAAAGAGAGAAGCCTGAGAAATTTGGTCTTGTCTTGAATTGTAATATGAACTGATGAAAACAGTCTGAGTTATAAGTAAGGTAAAGGTAAAGGTTTCCCTTGCTCGAAAGCCAGTCGAATCCGACTCTAGGGTTGCGGTGCTCATCTCCGTTTCCAAGCCGAAGAGCCAGCGCTGTCCGAAGACGTTTCCGTGGTCATGTGGCCAGCATGACTAAACACCAAGGCGCACGGAACACTGTTACCTTCCCACCGAAGCAGTACCTGTTTATCTACTTGTAGGTTCTTGCTTTTGAACGGCTAGGTTGGCAGGAGCTGGAACCAGAGACGGGAGTTCACTCCGTCATGCAGCACACTCGGGTCTCAAACTGCTGAACTACTGACCTTCCAGCTTGCAGTTAACCACTGAGCCACCGCAGCTCCTGAATTATAAGTACCAAGGAATAATTTCAAAAATTACTTCTGCATGATCTGTATCTTTGCCAGATGGAAATTCTGAGAATTTTTTTATAAAGGAGAAACTTAAATACTGTGAGCCTGGAGCCCTTTGATTTATACTGTCCTGTGGACAGGCACTCAAACTATATTCAAATCTGTGAGACAAACAAATCTTCAGGAAGTCATATCACAGGCTGACGGATGCAAAAATGTATACTTGCGGTGCCTAAGCAGATTCACTCTCTCCTAAGCCCATTGACTTCAATGAACTTAGACAGGAGTAACTCTGGTCCTTTCTGCACTTGGATCTCATCCCTGGTTTTATCAGAGTTCAACTCGCAACACAATACCTTGCATTTATCCCTGGTTATAACAGCGTCCCTTTATCCCGGGACAAGTGTGGGGCAAAACTGGGGTGATCTCAATGTAATGTGGAAACAAAAAATACCCCAAGATAATTACAGGGGTGAACTCGAGTGTAGTGTAGAATTTAAGTTCGGGGACAGGGTTGAACCAGGATTTAAGGTCTAGTGTGGAAAGGACCTCTGTTTATGTTTACACTGTAACTCTTGAATAAAAAAGTGTAGATACCTTCATCAAGAATTCTGATTGATCGGTGGAACAGACCAGGGCCAAAGTGTGTGTGTGTGGGGGGGGATTTAGAGGCTGCAAGCCAATTACCGGAATACCTTTTCGGTCTGTCAGCTTCTCAGATTTAACAGAAATTTGTCTGCCTTAGGAAGCGTTGAAGAAGAGGGTTTTTTTTATATCTCGCTTTCCTCTACCCTAAGAAGTCTCAAAACGGCTTATAACTGCCTTCCTTTCCCCACAACAGGCACCTTGGGAGGACTGTGACTGCCACACAGCAGGCTTCATGTGGAGGAGTGGGGAATCAAACCCGGTTCTCCGGATTAGGGTCTGCTGCTTTTAACCACTACACCACACTGGGTGTGCTGGGATGATGCTTCCTGGCCTTGCTTTTACCTCTGTGCATTCATCACCTGACCATGTGCACAAAACCCTCTTTATGTGCTTTGAAACCTGCAAAGATGGAGAGTGCAGAGCATGTACACATAGCCCACAGGCTTATGCTTTGCATGCAAACAGATTGTATACAGCAGGGGTGTCAAACATGCGGCCCGAGGGCCAGATCAGGCCCCCAGAGGGCTTCTATAAGGCCCGCAGTGGAACTGCCTGTCTTCTGCTTCTTCTTCCGGTTCTGTTGCTGCTGCTTCATCATAGGTTTGCAGCTTATAGATACACACCTGAACAGCATACTCAAGATTGCAACAGCACAGACCTTTTTATGCAATAATTCAGAGCAAGAGGTGTCAGTTTAGTTATCAGATACTGTTAACAAAACAAAATATAGCACAAGTGCTAATGTTTTAAGCATGTTTTTAAGTTTAAAAAAACCCCTTTGTGTTTGTGTCTTTTATAAAGTTTATATCTCCGCTACCTGGCATTACCTTTTATGACACACATGGCCCGGCCCAACAAGCTTTCATTTATGGCAAATCCGGCCCTCATAACAAATGAGTTTGACACCCCTAGTATACAGGCTTGGATGTACACATGGAGTGCTGGGGTGGGGTCACTGGGTGCCATCTCTACCCCTCTTCTTGAACATCGATGGGACCAACGTTACCATCTTTAAAGGGTTACTGATCTTAAGATCTCGGTTAACTCTAATGTGGGGAGGCCAGAGGTCCCAATCCAGCTCCCAAAGACTTCCCATTTAGTCGCAATCGTAGTTCCTGATTTCAAACACAGCCACTGCCACCCACCATTCACACATATTATTATACCATTTTCTCCTAAGTGGAATAGAGGGAAAGGGTTTTATTTCCAATGAGATTAAATAGAATAAAAAGTTCAAATGACCCCTGATGTTGGAAAGGATGTGGAAAGCTTGCTGATTTTATTCACAGTTGGTGGTCATATAACACAATTTTGGAAGGAAATCATACCTCAAATATTCCGTATTACAGGTTTCAACTTACCTTTTGTTCCCAAAGTGGTTCTTCTGGGTGTCTGGTCAACCCCCCTACAAAGAAAAACACAGAAAGAATTAATTTCGACACTGTTGGCCATTGCTTATCTTTTAACAGCTTCTCATTGGATAGATAAATTACTCCCAAAATTAGAAAATTAGTATAACCATATATGGGAACATTTTATAATGGCCAAGATTATGGATGGAGTGACCAGGAACCCAGAGGACAACTATGTCGTGACCTTTATGGAAACTTGGTATCCTGGTATTTCCTTTCTTAAGGAACAAGAGATCCTTCCTAAAAATTCACAATATGCTAAAATGATTTATTTTAAAGTTATTTGATTGCATGATTTATTTTGTGTTTGGTATGGTAAATTCTGGATACATTATTGTATTTTCTTTTTGAATGTTTAGGAATGTTGTGGTTATGTAATGTAGGGTCCTTATTTTTTGCTTTTGGTAATGTATGGTCCTTAGTGTTTATTTTTTTATATAAATAAAAGGTTTAAAAAGGGTTTTATCTTAACCAACAATGCCACCTTTTTCCTCTGTGGGAATAGAAAGGGAGGATATGTACATGTTTTCCTCTTACGGATCTCAACGGCTCACTCCTGTATGCAAGTGGTGCCTAAAAAAAGGGCTCATCCAAACTGTGTATAGCATTTTACTTTGGAAGAGAGAAGGTTGAAGTACCCTGGGCCTCAAAGCGAGTCTGTGGGCTGAGCCAATGCTTGTGGACATCTAGCACTTGCTTAGTTCAAACAATGACCATAGAAAAGGGGTGGCCACCAAGATTCCAAAACTTGTATATTTCAAGAGAGGATCCAACCAACCACTCCACTGGTGAACGGAGAAAGTGGAGGGCCCTCTAACCACCCACAAAGACTAAACTGGAGATCATGGAACCTGAAGGAATGGACACCATGTCGGATTTGGGCAATAGTTAGGGTTGCCAGGTCCAGGTTGAGAAATACCTGGAGATTTTGGGGGGTAGAGCCGGAGGAGGGTGGAATTTAGGGTGGGGAGGCCGGAGGAGGGTGGAATTTAGGGTGGGCAGGGACTTCAATGGGGTATAATGCCATAAAGTCCACCTTTCAACGTGACCCTTTTCTCCAGGTGAACTGATTTCTGTCGCCTGGAAATCAGTTGCAATTCTAGGACATCCCCAGCCACTGCCTGGTGGCTGGCAACCCTGGAGGCAGTAAGGAGGAGAATTAGGTGAGAGTGAGTGAAAAAGTTGGCTGGATCCAATCTAATCGATGATCAGTCAGTCCCCTTTCAGACAGAGGGCCTCTAAAGAGCAGAGTGTAACGCACCGATCTGAAGCCGTCAATAAGAAAATGCCAGCCGTGAGAACAAAGGATATTGCTATATGAGCAAATATTCTCAGACGTGTGACCTCATTTGTGCAAATGGGTGCACAGAGTCAGAGGTGTACATGAACTCTTTCACTCAAAGCCCATTACAGTCAATATTAATTAGAACCAGACTTTCAGCGGGTAGCTGGAAACACCAAATGGGACCTGTCCTATCACATTCCTATATTTGTGCTGAACACAAAGTCAAAGGAGAGAAAGTTCTGGTGGGTGTCGTTCCTCTTGCCCACTTTTATCCTTTCTTGAGAAAAGGCATTTGAATGATGAATCAGTATTAGTTAAAGGCTTCTTCACAGAATGTTGCAGTCTTTGGCATTCCAGTGATTTGTGTGTGTGTGCGTCTGTGTGTGTACGGGCTTGTGGAGTATCACTCTGAACTCTGTATCCCCTTCATAATTCGGGGTATAGAAGCCTTGAGCCAGAGTCTTGCACTGATGCCTTCTCTCATAGATTAGATTAGATTAAGATTCAGAAATGCTTTTGACTAGACGTCACTTTGGTAACAGTTAAGAGCAGGGCCTCACACCTGTTGTACACTCAATTCCACCTAGTTGGATTTTTAGGAACCAAACTGGGGGTAGGGATACTAAACTGGGCTTTTGATCTGCCCGTTTTTATACAGCTGAATTGGTTCAGATCCTAGTTTTAGAACTGGGTTTTGTGACTTAAGTTTTGAATTGTTTAAGGGATTGATTCCCAAAGCTAGATGCACCCACTTTTTGGGCTCAGTTTCATCTAGTTCTCCTCCTTGAGCAAAAATGCTCCTGTTCCACAAGACGTTTTGTGCATGTAAGCCCCGTGATCCCCAGCAGAGCCTCTTTGAGTGGTCTAAGGAGGACTTCTCCATCTGTTTTCACCAGTGGAAAAGATGGCTGGAGCCAGCCCTACGACTGTGCTTAGTAATGATAGATTTAAAAAAAAATTAAGCTGCCTTGAAGGCTGCTTGACCAAAAGATGGGATATCATTTATATGAAAATTTTAAACTAATTTTGCTTAATTATGTCAACTAAATATATTTCTCCTCATAGTCTTGTACTGACATGCATGCGGTTGTCAGACATTGTTTGGAATGGAGCTAAACCGGTTTCTGATGGGAAGCAGGATTTGGCTCTGGTCAGAACTAATACGAAACCATGGTTTATTTTAACTATAGATACTTTATGAACCCAGCATTAAGCTCGTGGTCACTCAAATCCTGGTTTGCCTCAAGGACTGCCGCCTTCATCACCTTCTCTCTGTTGCCTGGGAGGGCGTCACCAAAAAACAAACTGAGATTAAGACAGGGTGTCTATGTTTATACATCATGTGAAGCCATAATCAAGGCTAACTGGGAAAATAAATCAACCTCCAGTCCTGGTTTGATGGATCCCCAACTAATCCTAAGAAGTGGCACAGCATACATTCTGACAAATCACACTATCTGTAATTGGTCATCTTGGAACTGTATTGTTTGTCTCATGGACATTAGTAGGAGCTACTGGGAGCAGTAGAAGCTATTTGTTTACATAGTGAGGGTTTGTTTTTTTTTGAGAGAGAGAGAGAGAAGGAAATCCATGCAAGCCTGCATGGGATAGTGGTTAAAGTGCCAGATTAGGAGATCCAGTTCAAATCCCCACTCTGTCATGGAACCTTGCCAGGGAACCACAAGGTATAGATAGAACACTCTGTCTGGGGCTGTGATGCTTTGTATTCTTGGTGCTGGGGGGGGCAATAGTGGGAGGGCTTCTGGAGTTCTGGCCCTGCTAGTGGACCTCCTGATGGCACCTGGGTTTTGGCCACTGTGCAACACAGAGTGTTGGACTGGATGGGCCATTGGCCTGATCCAACATGGCTTCTCTTATGTTCTTGCTGGATGACCAGGGACCTGTCACACATTCTTAACCTGCCCCACAGTGTGGTTATGAAGATAAAATGGAGGAGAAAGATGTAAGTTGCTCGGGGTCCCCAGCGTGGAGAGTGTCAGGGTATAAACGATGTAAACAGAAATGAATTAATAATACCTTTTATTAGGAGTGACTAAATGTACATAAACTATTGTGTGAGCTTTCAGGCTCATAGTTCTAGCCTTCCATGAGCTGAGTTTGTAGTTCTCAAAGTCCAGAAGTCTTAGTAAAGATCCGGAACCTTCTAATGAAACATGAATCCCTATACAGAATACTTAAAAGAATTTACTTCAGAGTCTGAGAGCCGATCATTCTGTTTGGTTTTTTGTTGGTTATTCGTTGTCTTAGTGTGGGTTTGATACTTAATATAATCCCATGATAATCGTTTGAATGTTATTGATAGTGTCATACAATCTCTGAGAGATTAAAAAAAGACATTGCCCCTGTAAATCTAGATGTATTGAGACGATCTTACACGTTTTGTTGCACTGTCACTTTTATGTAAATATACACTCTAAATATTTAAACTCTATATTGGCCAACATGATGGGTTTTTCAGATTCCCACAAAGTTTACAAACTTTTGAATGATTCCTCTGTTGAACTAACTGAGAAGGTCGCTAAATTCCTTCAATCCACCACGCTGCCACGCCAAGAAAAAGCACAGTTGTAACCTGTGGTTTTATCCAATGTACAGTGTCCAATACAGTGTCTCTCTACTTGTATATTTTTATAATGACTTTGATTTACTGATATATGCCAGTAAAGGCTGTCTTGACTGGGCTTGATAAAAAATAAGGCCAAAGCCAATGATGAAAATAAAGGGGGAAATATATTTTATTACTCAGGTAAAAATTCCTTATGTGTTTCACGAACGGCCATCTTCATCTTTCAGTGAATGGCGTAGCCCTTTTATTTTCTCCTTGCCACACAATCACTGTCACACACAGAGCACAATCCTAACTCTGAACTAACTGTCCTTTTATTCAAAGGGGCTTACTCCCAAGAATTGTTCTCTGGATTTCAGACACAGCATATGGAATGGGAAGTGTTCCCCCCCCCCCAGATGTTTCCCTGTGAATTAGGAAAGAAACAAATTTAATGCAATACTGCCTGCACAAGTCTGTGTTGCCAGCTTTACAAGTGAAGATGAATCGTGTGTGCTATTTGTTTCAGCTGCTGAGTGGACAATTGAGCAGATAGCCCATGACAGGCATAGGGATCATTCTGAATGTCTCGCCCCTGCTGCTTATCCCCCAAGTCCCTGTTTCAATTTTGCTTCTTCCCCTGAGCAATCTGAACTTGCAGTTCTTCATTTTCACACTACCCTCCAGTTCATTACCTATGGTTTTTTTTTGGTGTTACCATGCATCAACAAATCCATGTTACATATTGTCCAAAGTATTAAGTATTAAGTATGTATGAGTATATGCACACGTGGCATAGAAATGCAAATACCATTTAAACTGTGTATAAAAACTGAACAACATGCATGTAAAAGGGACACACAGAGAACGTTTATGCCTCTCTAAACAGGTGTGCCCCCAAATCTAGTGCTGTTGGCCTTGGGTGCCTCAGTTTGCTTCTGAATCCAGCCCCAAAGCCAACATTCAGTTTTGCCGTTCATGTGTTCTTTCTGGTACAAAGAAAATGCAATAATTATAGATTAAGGTGCTTGCCAGGCCTTTTGAAGAGAGGACCGAAATTTTCCCATATCCATAATTTCAAACAATGATAAAAGTGCAACTGAAACCATTAAGAGAGGACCAGAAGAGCGGGAGGAAGTTTCCCAGAGGACTTTCTCACACTAATGGCGGCCTGTCTCTCCCTTCCTTGCTTAATGAGAAGTCTGTGAGCCTCTGAAAACCCAGACAAAAGAGAAATTACAGTAGATGTGTAATGCCAGACATTAAAACTTGAGATGCTCTGTGGGGGGGAAATCAACATATTAAAACTGTTTGCATTGCTAGCATAAATAAATGAGCGGTGTCTCTAGAAGCCCTCAAGACGATCTCTAACAGCTTTGTCGTGAGGTAAATTTGATGTCTGGAAGTTGTCTAAATACCCCCATGGTGGCCTGAATGTGTTTTTTATACTGTTCAGCTTTGACATGGATGCTGATAAGTTTGAGAGCAGTAACTATTAAATTGTCTGGAATGATTACTAGTTTAAGCTCAGTGCGGCAGTTGTCTTTTGTGTCCGTATACTGATTAAAAAAGAAATACAGCCAGGCGGCAAATTTCTGTGTCAATTACACCACTTCTGTAGTAAGCTTTGTACAGAAAACATCTCTGTGACGTCCAACCAAATTTTGCTCCTCAGAAGATTTTAAAGGCATTCTGAGGAATTTTTTTGTTCTTCTCTCTTTAATTTGGTCTGGTGCCAATGAATTTTTTTTAAAGAACAGAAAAAGAAATTAACATTTTATTTTTTAAAAAAATGGTGTTAGACCATCGTTCAGTTAAATTTAGACCAATCCTGAATACTTTCTGAGTGCAGTTGAAATCATAAATATTTTCCATTTAGACTGACCAGATACAAAAGGGGAATGAGCTCTGGTGTTCTTAATGAGTAAGGCAAAGGCAACATCGGCGGGAACTGCTTTTATTGCAAGAGCCATTATATCAATCCAACATGTATGTAGTGTATGCTGACCACCACCGGGGGCCAGCAGACAGCCAGAGCTTGACTCTGGAAGAACAATAGGGACTAGGCTCCTAGTCCCTCCACTGGAGAGCCAATCGGAACCGTGGCGGGAGATTCAAACCCACCTATGGTGACCAGGGGTGTGTCCCCAGGGATGTATATAGTTGGCCTGCTGGCCGTTTGTTCCTTGTCCATGTTATGTTCCTAATAAAGCGTGCTATGCACCACGTCATTGTCTGTCGTCTATCCATGCGGCTACCCACTACATAACAGTGTAGTAAATCCCGCAGAGTGTTTTCATCACAGAGGTTTCCTCTTGGGATACGAAGGAAAAATCCTTTGTTGCTTTAGGCTTTGAAGAGGTAGATCTTCGAAGTGACTTTTTTTTTTTTTTGCTGCCAAGTTGCAGCTGACTTATGACGACCCAGTAGGGTTTCCAAGGCAAGAGAGGTTCAGAGATGGTTTGCCATTACCTGCCCCTGTGTAGAAACTCTGAACTTCTTTGGGGGTCTCTCATCCAAGTACTAACAAGGGCTGACCCTGCTTAGCTTCCAAGATCTGACGAGATTAAGCTAGCCTGGGCTCTACAGATCAGGGCAGTGAGAAGCTACAATGTCAGGTCATTTAGAACTCCAAAACCCAGGAAGAAATTCAAACTGAGACGTTCCCCTAAATTAGGGCAGTGTGGTTTGTCACGACATTCGTCTCAATTACCAGATCTTGGCTACGAGCACACACACTAAATACTCCACTTTCAAACCACTTTCAATGCACTTTCCAACTGGATGTGAACTGGCAAAATCCAGTTGGACAGTGCATTGGAAGTGGATTATTTCATGTGTGTATAATTGCTTGTTCCCCAAGTGGAGTCTATGCATTAGAAATCCACCACTGTTCCTTTTTTCTTTTCTTTTTTCTACAAAGCTTATCTGTGATGCATGACTGAACCAAGGTTCCCCCCTTTTTTTTAATACTCCATTCCTACTTATAAAGATTGCTATCTTTGTGCTTTACCAGCATGCACCTATTCATTACTAACGTAATATAAGGGGGAAGATGTAAATGAACGGAATGAATTGAGAACACTCAGTTAAAATGCCACATGAACCATCACTTATTTTAACTACTGTTCAGCATCACTGGATATTGCTGTTTCCTTATGATATAGCAATCATCAAGTCGTGGCTTGTCCACACAGGAGAATCCAGTTACAAAAGAGTGCTATATCGGAAGGATAACACAATGTCCAACAGAACAAGGGGTGATTCTGCATCTAGCATTCGCTCCACATTTTCTCAAAATTTAGAGTCCAGTGGCACCTTTAAGACCAACATAGGTCAGAAGAAGTGTGCATCAGTGTTCCCTCTAAGCTGAGTTAGTGTGAGCTAGCTCACCATTTTTTAGCATCCAGCTCACAGATTTTTGTCTTAGCTCAGGAAAGATGGCTCCAGAGCAAACTGATTTATGCAGTTGCCAAATTGCTCGCTCACAACTTTAATGCCAGTAGCTCACAAGACTCCACAACTTAGAGGGAACATTGGTGTGCATGCACATGAAAGCTCATACTTTGAATAAAACTTTGTTGGTCTTAAAGGTGCCACTGGACTCAAACTTTGTTCTAATGCTTCAGACCAACACGGCTGTCCCCCTGGAACAATGTCCAACAGTTTATGGATGCAGCTGATGGGTCATTTGTAAAACTAGGATTCAGCTCAGACAGTCGCTTAAATCTTGCCTTCTTTCTACAAATGCTGATTTTCATTGCTTTCTCTCTTCGGCCTGGAAGGGTGTTTCTGGGGACCAAGTGGGGATTAAACTGGGGTTAAACCAAGTTGTTCGTGCATCAGGTTAAACCTTAGTTAAGACAAAGGCTGCAGTCAGATGTGCCTTTAACTCAGCTGCGAATGCCTGATGGATCTAAAGGGCACAATCAGACAGCAACATCTGGGAAACGTCCCACAGTCATAGGCTGCCGCAGAACAGGAGTTAAAAGACACCAGGGAAAGTTCTAACTGATGGGCCATGGATGGACTTTCCGCCGTCTGATTGTGCAAGAATACTCAAGAATACGTCCTGACTTGGTTCCATTTTTTTTTTTGCTAGCTTAGCAATATGTGCATAACTGCATAAGTGATCCACAATTGTAGACTGCTGCAGGGGTTCGAGTCCTCATTTATGTGCATGCGGGGGGAAAGGCAAAAAACCCCCAAAACAACCACTCACCCAAACATGCCATCTGATCAAGCAGTGACGGGCTCAGGCCGCAGCACCAAAGGATTTGTGATTGTGTGACTAGGGCCCCTGCCACTCGGCAGGGAAAATACCGGTGAAAGTGTGGCTAATTAGAGCCGCACCAAAATAGAGACGCTGCGGGCGGGATCCCACGGATCCCGTGAGCCATGCGCCGTTGCTCCCTGGCATGATCAGATGCCGGGGAGAAAGAGATGAGTGGGAGGGGGAGGCTGCCGAACTGCGCATGCTTGAGCATGTGCAGTTCAGCCAGGGGGCGGGGATGCGCCGGCGCAAGGACGCGCCGCCGATCCCACGGCCACACTTGCCGCAGCCCTTTGATTGAACCACCCGGCTAGGTGGTTCTTTTTTGGTGCGCTTTTTCGGAGGAAGGAACGGATGGGGGATGGGCGCAGCACAATTCCCAGATGTTGCTGTGGGATCGCGCCCGTTTGCTGTGGCCCCGATCCGTCCCTCTCCCGGCCCAAAACCCCTCGTGTGAACAGGGCCTCTGTTTCACTTTCCACCGGAGGAAATAGGACCGCTTCCCCTCTGTGTCAAATTGCATGTCTGACCGCAGCCAAAGTGTAACTAATGAACCAATTCCACATCCTGCGTGATGGCCCCTAACTAACCATAGTTAGCAGGATGTCCCACTTTAAGCCCTGGTTTTGCACAATGTCTAAACTGAGCCTATGTGTTACTTCCAGGCTCTGCTATTCCTACATAAACACCATGTTGGGCCACTGGGGTGGCTACTTTGGTATATATGTTGCCCTTTAGGATAGCTGGCCATCATCCTGTTTCCTTAGAAAAGGGTTTGTAGTTTGGGGAGCTGCGTCCAATCACCCTGCGCACTCATATCTGATGAAGGACACTTTGACTCTTAAAAGGTTGTACCCCCAAAACGTTGTCGGTCTCTAAGGTGCTCCTGGACTTGAATCTAGTTGTTCTACTGCAAACCAACATGGCTGCCCTCTGGAACTGACAGCATGCAAAGTGAATGAAGCCGTTCCTTACCCTTTCCCCCCAGCCAGCCAGTGAGTAGCAGAAAGGAAAAGCTCTTGTTCCTAGGATTCCAAGCCAATGTTATTACAAAGGCTGCTGGCTTTATAGGAATATAAACTGCAGTCCCCAAAAAATGGGGCTGCTAATTTATTTACCCTTTAAAGTTTATGATAAAATGTCTGTTGGCAGTTCAATGTTCCCTCTAAGCTGTGGAGTCTTGTGAGCAAAAATTTTACTTTGTGAACGACTGGCCTTAAAGTGGTGAGTGAGCAATTTGTCTACTGCATTAATTAGTTTGCTCTGGAGCCATCCTTCCTGAGCTAAGTCAAAAATGTGTGAGCCGGAGGCTAAAAAAACTGTGAGCTAGCTCGCACTAACTCAGCTTAGAGGGAACACTGGTTGGCACGGCCGATTTTCTTGAAGGAGCTTCATGGTTTGGCTAGTATCAAATGCAAGAAAATAGGACATTTAAAAAGGACTCCTTGACCCTCGTGGCTTTAAATGTCCTATTTTCTTGCATTTGATACTAGCCAAACCATGAAGCTCCTTCAAGAAAATCTGCCGTGCCAACAGACATTTTATCATAAACTTTAAAAGGTAAATAAATCTGAGCAAATCTGTTTGAAATCCAGCTTCTCTGAGGAAAGAGAAACTTGTTCATTTGGATGGGACAGGCAGGCTGAAGACCAGTGTTCCCTCTAAACTGAGTTAGTGTGAGCTAGCTCACAGATTTTTTAGCCTCTGGCTCACACATTTTTGTCTTAGCTCGGGAAGGATGGTTTCAGAGCGAACTAATCTATGCAGTAGCCAAATTGCTCACTCACAATTTTAATGCCAGTAACTCACAAAGTAGAATTTTTGCTCACATGACTCCACAGCTTAGAGGGAGCATTGCTGAAGACTATAAAAAGATCTTGGAGGTAGGGGAACCAGGGACAAGAATCAGAGGCACTAGGCTTACCAACCTTTAAACTGATTCCTCTGACTGTCCCTTTAATATTGATTTGATTATCAGATGGCTGTATTTAGTTCCATGTCTGGAAAAGGCTTCAACCACCTATTTCCATTTCTTATATCTCTGTTGAGGAGAAATGACTAGCGTTTTCCCTTTTCCTGGCCAGCTAACAAATTTATGGAGCAAAGAGTAAAGGAAGCTAAAGAAAAGATGCAAAATAGTTAACAGAGGCCCTGGTCACATGGGAGGTTTAGGGCCGGAAGAGGGACGGATTGGGGGCGCAGCAAAGGGGCGTGATCTCACCGCAACATCTGGGCAGCGGCGCACACCGCACCTGGGCTGCGGCGCCCCCCGGCACCCGGTCCGGCCCTTTAGGCCGAAAATCCGCAATGAAAACAAACCACCCACAGAGGTGGACTTAGCAGAAAGGCCGCGAAAAGTGCAGCCATGGGATCGCCGGCGTGTCCTTCTGCCGGCGCATCCGAGGCGCCTGGCTGAACTGCGCATGCGCACACATGCACAGCCGGCTGCCTCAGTCCCCCGTCGGTGGCTTCCTCCCCGGCATCTGATCGTGCCGGGGAGCAACAGTGCAGCGGCTCAGGGGATCTGTGTGATCCCGCCGCCGCGTGTCTCTAACAGATAATGTCTTCATTCTCCGGTTGGAATGTCAGGCTATTTTTAAAGACTAAAAACTTTCAAGAGATCCAATATTCTAATGTATAATTTGACAGATAAATGAGTCCAATCAAAAAAAGATGAAAACCAGGTGTATAGAAATATTGATTTCTAAAGGTTCCTGCCTTCCCCTGGAATGTCTTGCTGAATAACCTGCTGTGTTGATTTCCTGTTGAAGCCAAATGGCTTGAACATTTGGTCAGAGAAGCCCATTGCCATACCATAAACCCGCATTCTTCACACTTCCATGCTGGAAGAGACTAGATGGCCTCTGCAAAGCATGTCAGAAATGCACGTAGCTGATGGAGGGGCTGGAGTTTGGGGGTCCCTTGACTGCAGAGGGTGCTCTCCAGACCTAGCCTATTCCCCACCCGTTGCCATGACCACCAGCAATTGGATACTCCTATGTCTACTCCAATTGGCTCCTGGCCAGGGCTGATTGTGACTAGATTGGGGTTTTTAATTGTCTGCCCCTTGGAAGAGAGCTCAGATTTTCCTTGCTCTCTCTACTTGGTTGAACTGCACCTGGGAAATGCTGTCCCAGGGAGAACAACGACCTCCTTTGTGAAACTGAGCACATGGCTGGTGCACAAGGGAGATTTTCCCTCAGGATACCTTGGGATCTAATTGGACTATATAATCGGACTGGATACTTGGACATTCTTGGCTATGGATCATCCGGGTAACTATGCATATCTCTTTAATGTTCAGTGAGGGCCAAGAGCCATAAATTTTCTTGTTTTCAGTAATCCTTGTAGTCTGTGCTAAATTCTGTGCTGAATAAAACTATTCTTGTTGTTGATGTGTCTGTATTGTTGTAACTGAGATCTCAAGGCTAAACTCCTGTGCCTTCTGCTCACCAAATTGTGCTACATTGGTAAGATTAACTGCACAGCTCTGGATTGAGTTGCTAATGTGTTAAGTCCCAGGTGCCAACTGAGATTCTGGAATCTCTAATCTCAGGCTGGTGAGGGATTAAGTTTAGAGATTCCTGGTGGCAAATGCTCTGAGATCCAGAGAGGGTAGCCTACCTCTCTGGGTGGTTGTTAAATGCACTGTAAAAATATCGGTTCCTCCCTCATTCCTGGACAGGCTTGGGGGCAGAATCCTATACACCAGGGACTAAGCTTGTCATTCTTTCGATCTGTTAAAAAAATGTGTCCTCACTATTTTGCCTGCTAATTTAACAAACCACTCCTATATATACAACTATGATACGTAATTCCATTTCATCGTCTGACGAAGTGTGAATGCACACGAAAGTTCACACCCTGAATAAAACTTTGTTGGTCTTAATGGTCCCATTGGACTCTAATTTTGTTCTAGAATTAAATTCAAGTAATGTTGATTGAAAAAGTCATCAGCTTGAGAAAAGGGACAAAGACCAAAATGGCTAAGAAAGGGAGACATTGGAGCTGAATGCCTCCCTGATTTAAACTAACCAGTCAGCTCTGTAAGAGCAGCTTTCTAGTTTCATCATAAAGTCTTCAGTTTAGTGTAGGGACTCTAATCTGGGAGAACTGGGTTGGATTCCCCACTCCTCCACATGCAGCTGCTGGTGTGACCTTGGGTCAGTCATAAGTTCTCTCAGAGCTGTTCTCAAGAGAGCTCTCTCAGCCCCATCTACCACATGGGGTGTCTGTTATGGGGAGGGGAAGGGGAAGGGATTGTAAGCCGCTCTTTCGGGTAGTGAAGAGTGGGGTATAAATCCAATCTCTTCTTCTTCCTCTTCCAACTTCAAAAGAATCAACACTTAATTAAAACAAAACAGTTCCTTCTATAACAACTGAAATCTCAGGGCTGAAACATTTCAGCCCATGACATTAGCACTAAATTCTACACTTGCCCAAAAAAGTTTCAGAGTTGGAGAGAATATTTATTATTTGTTTATTTATTTTTTGCATTTATATCCCGCCCTTTCCCGAAGGCTCAGGGTGGCTAACAGGGGCACCAAGAATACCAGGGTCCTCTACATTTCTTCTTCTCCTATGCTTCCTTTCTCACTTTGTGCTGTTTTGCAAAATGACCAGAGTTCATCTGAATTACTGTAGGGAGGAATATTATTATTGTTATTATTTTAAATCCTTTTATTGATGATAGAATACCAATGTTATCAGATAGCAAAACCAGAACATGAATAGTCCTCTGTGGTTATTTGGAAAGCTGGAAACATGAAGCATACTCAGCCCTTGGCAGATGTGCCCAGAGTATGTGGAGTAGACACAAACAAAAGCCGTCATACAACAGAAGAAAAACCCTGCTGGTCCATCTAGTCCTACTTCCTGTTTTCCAGTGCAGCCAGTTTTCTGGGGCGTGTGGCATGACAGTAATTGCTGAGCAACAACCATGTAAAAGTTTTTAGCTCACAGGGATAATTTGATACTGAGAATGTCACCTAGAATACTGGTGATAGATTGTTACAATTACAAATATGGATTTGCAGATACTTGCCTTGAAAACGAATCCTTAGTCCTCCAAACCTACAATTGCATTTGAAAATACTTGGCCTTCATCCTTGCTAGAACTGCCAAGCTAGCAGAGTTCCTGTGCTGCCTGACTTGTGGGAGAAAGTCCCACTTATCAAAGTTTTGCACGGCAGGTAACTATGTGGAGCTGTGTATGAGTAGGGCTAGTGAAAAAGTACTCAATAGGCTTTACATCTGCAGCTCTGTTGAAGGGTAAAAAGGGATTTGATTTGTAGACTGATTGAGAAGCCAGAGAGGTCATTTTTGTGTGGTCAGATGGGCTTTCAAACGGGGATTGACTGTCGGTATCGATCAGGTGCCCTGACATTATAACAGAGCCATATATTAACCAACTCAGAAAGGTCGCACACAGCCTTACCTTTACCAATAGCAAATTCAACAATCAGTAATTGTCTTCAATTAATAAAGCATGTATTAATACAGTCCACTCATCTTCTCCGGGGACTGCATTTCTGTTGCAGGATACAATAAAACTGGGGAAGGCATTTACCCAGCTGTTCCAAGTTACCAAACCTCAGGGACAATTCCACTCTCAGACTGACTCCATAGCCCTTTTCCTCTCTTCCCTTGCTTGGTGGGCTATAGTGAAGAGAGGGAAATCACTCCTCCTTCTGGAACAAGTTTACTTTTTCCACCAGCAGAAGAAAGCAAATGGGGACAATTCTACCCACTGCCTCCACTTTACTGCAGTCCCTTTCCCACCCGTAGGGCCATTCAAGTTCATTGGCTTTTCAAGAGTCACTGAGGCTGTTGGGTAGAGTTGCCAGCTAGAAAAATGCCCCATACTTTCCATAGAAGTTTAATGGGACGTTACTTACCAGGTAAATAGTTTCTTAGGGTAGACATATTGGTTCGCAGTAGAACAGTTAGATTTGTCCAGTAGACCTTAGAGATCAGTCAGAATTTCAGGTATAAGCTCTCAAGAGTCAGAGCTGCCTTCTTCAGGTGTGAAGGGAGCTTTGTCTCTCAAAAGCTTACACTGTGAAACTTGTGGATCTCCAAGATGCTACTGGACTCACATCTACCTGTTTTACCAGGTGACTGTTTCTGTGCCATGAAAATCTTCAGCTACCCATTTCCACACATTAAGGCTCCATAAAAGGTGTCAAGGAGTCCAAGGCTCAACCCCATGTGACCCCAGGGCTGTTGTACACAGGTAACCAAACCCTTCTTTATTATTAAAATTATATGATATTTTTAAAATTTCTTTAGACCGAAAAGATTTAATCTGAAGGCAACACAAGACTCTAAAATCACACTGCAAAAAAACCAAGAAAGCTAGCTTAACTATCTAACATATTTCAAGACCTACATTAGATGGCACAAACCTTAAGTCAAACAGTCAAAGGTAATAGCTTATGCATTCTCAACATTGCTATCTATTGCAATATAAGCATATCATAGTCCAGTTCCTCAGAATCCAACCTAGCCTCATTTCTCCAGGCTCTTAGCTCAATTATAGGGTTTTTTTGCCAAGCAGTATCAGGTGATGATGACACCCAATCAGGACACATTCTTGCTGGAACCCTCTAGAAAATTACCACATTACCCCTGATTCCTCCCCTCCCACCCTATGGGCCTGCAGGTTCTCATGAGAATTACCACATTTCCAGCTCTGGCCTTGAGAATGATAAGGACTGTGTAGGCAGAAAGACCAATTAGCAAAACCTGCAGGGTGGAACAAGCCCATTGCCATTCAGATTAACCCTGGGGGGGTCAGGGCCCGGGGTGCTTTGCCTCACAAAAGGGACAGGACCTTTTTCTGCAGGCTGGTTAGTAACCATACTGCCAGGTAAAGAGACTACTAGGAAATGAAAGATCTACTTCATTGAGTGCTTTACACTTATGGCCGATAAGATGCAGCTCATTTTGGGTAGATTTAGGATTACTGCATTTTAAAATTAAGATCCAAATCAAGTCAGTTTGGGATTTCAGCATTTGAAAATTAATATTCAACTAATGTTTGCTGACATCTACAGATGCAACAAGAGATGTTTTTCACAAACACAGAACTGGGAAGTTCCCTTACTTGGTCTTGTGTTGGCTTGGCTTAAACAGGTGCATACCAAATTCAACAGGAGAACCTTCTCCCAGCATGGGCGAAGGAAAGCTACATCTGTTGAATTTTTACCTATTATGCAGCTGCTAAAATTTCAAGGGGTGGGAAGTGCCATCAAGTCACCACTGACTTCATAGGGTTTTCAAGGCCAGAGACAAACTGGGGTGGTTTGCCCTTGCCTGCCTCTGGACAGCAACCCAGGACTTCCTTGGTGGTCTCCCATCCAAGTGCTAACCAGGGCTGACCCTGCTTAGCTTCTGAGATTGGACAAGATTGGGCTAGCCAGGTCAGGGCAAAGGTTCAGGAGCCAGGACAAGATAAAAGATCAGAGCCACAGACACCTGAATTGATGAAACAATCCAGAGGCCTGGAATCAGTGAGCCAGTTGACAGGTCTCAGGGCAGGGGGGCATGAGAGGATATAAACATAGACTACAGTCCTGCTGTTGAACCCAGTTGGATATGCCCCTCTAAGCTGTCTGGGAGGGATGTTGCATGTGAGCTTATAAGAGGAAAAGCTGGACTATGTATGAATCAGCCCTTAGTCCAGATGGCTCAGTTGGGTGTGTGTGTGTGTGTTGGCCTCTGAACAAGCGATGACTAACAAGATTTGGAAGCAACTGATATCATGTCTTCTTATACAGGATAGTCCTCTTTAAGAGAAATGTTTCCATGGAAAATTCTCTGTTTTCAATGACGGCGGGATTCTGTAGAGAAGTATGTACCGCTATCACATAGTCATTTAGTGCTCATGGTGGTCCCATCAGAGGCACGTATCCAGCTAAGCAGCTCTGCCAATGGAATCTCCATTTGCAGAAGAGAGGTGGTGATTCCCTCTCTTCCTCTGCAGACCCCCCACGTTGTCCTCTATGCTGTTCCTGAAGTTCCTGTTCCAACAAGCCTTGAGAAACAATGTTCTGTCCTTATAACAGAGGGCTGTGTGTGTGTGTGTGTAAAGTGTTGTCAAGATGCAGCTGACTTATGATGACCCCACCAAGGGGCTTTCAAGGCAAATGAGAATCATAGAATGTTAGAGTTGGAAGGTACCTTGCAGGTCATCTAGTCCAACCCCCTGCACTCTGCAGGAGCATAGCCAAAAGATAGCCCTACAACATACCTGAAAGATGCTTGTCCAGCCTCCACTTGAAAATGTGCAGTGAAGGAGCATCCACCACCTCCCGAGGCAGACTGTTCCACTGCTCAACCACTCTTACAGTTGGGAAGTTTCTCCTGATATTTAGCCGGTAACGACTCCCTTTTAATTTCCACCCATTCGATCTAGTCTTGCAACCCGGAGCAAGAGAGAATAGATCTGCTCCATCTCCTACATGACAGCCCTTCAAATATTTGAAGACTGCAATCATGTCCCCTCTAAGCTTTCTTTTTCCCAGGCTAAACATACCCAGCTCTATCAGCCTTTCCTCATAAGACTTGGATTCCAATTCCATTTTTAGCTTGTGACCGTCTTCCCCTAGCAATGAGCTTACCCCATCCCAGAGGTGGTTTGCCATTGCCTTCCTCTAGAGAGTCTTCCTTGGTGGTCTCCCTTCCAAGGACCAACCCGGCTTAGCTTCCAAGATCAGACAAGACTGGCTTAAACCATGTTGCTTTCCCTCCTCAGTACAGGCTTAACCTGTGGAAATGGGCAATTTGAACTTTTTCATAGCATGGAAGTAAATAACACCATGGGTAAATAACATTGCCTCTGTTAAAGAGCTAGGAAACTTTTTTTCCTTTCTCCAGGCAGTTGGCAAACGTAGCATGAATGGCTGGTGTCAGCAGTTTTGATGGGGAATAGCAGTCCAGTTATCCTCTCAAGCCCATTGACTTTAGTTGGGTGTAGTTCTTCTTAGTGTTGCACTGCAAGTTGTCTAAATTTAGTTGCTACCAGTTAACATGAATGAGTACAAGATTCGACTGGCAGGCTGCCGACAAGTACATCCTTCATTTCCCCTTTATGATGTCACACCTGCCATCTTTTGGGTTTGTTTGTTTGTCTGTCAGTAACAGAGAAAGAGCTCGTAAGCCAGACAATCTATTTTTGAGATGCAGTATTTTCAAAGGACTGCTGGTAATAGCAGTGATACACACTGTCAGTATATAGACTTTAAATTTATTTAAATAAGTTATCTCTCCCTCTCTCCTTGTAACTGAAAGAATGATTTTTCAGCCACAAAGATCAAACAACCTGTTAGAGACTAGCAAACAACAAATACAGTAAATTGCCTTGCAAAGTGGCATTTCAGTTGTATTTTCAGCTGGTATTAGTGACAGGCAAACAGCTAGAAACCAAAGACACCGGCGCACCTGTCTCGGAAGAGAAATGCGTACAGTATTTTCTGTTTAAAGAAAACGTTGCTCACCCGATGCCGCTCTAAAGAAATCAAATAATTGAAAGTGGTACTACTGTGCAATGTAGATGAAGTTACACCATGCATTTTTTCCTTTCAGGATCTTTGCCTTGACAGCAGGTAACGTAGTTGAAAAACTGAGGAGTTCTTGGTAAGAGGTGGTCTTTCATTTTTTTTCAAAGTCTCCTTTTCAGCAATGCAGAGAAAATAGGTAGATGGTTTAGCACTCTACAGCAGGGACGGGTCTTAGGCAGAGCAGGGTCCACCGTGGAACCATTTGCCAGTGTCTACTGACATGATAGAAAGGAAGGAAAGAGAAGCAGCTGATAAGCGGAAGATGGTTAATATGGAACGGCCAAAGCAGGCTGCAGAACATTCTGGAGTAGGTTGCTAACCTACTCCAGTAGTTCTGAGAAGAGCTGTTCTTGAAAAAGAACAGCAGTTTCTCTCAAGAGCTCCCTCAGCCCCACCTACCTCACAGGGTGTCTGTTGTGGGGAAGGGAAGGGAAAGGAGTTTGTAAGTCGCTCTGAGACTCCCTTGGGTAGTGAAGGGCGGGGTATAAATCCAATCTCTTCTTCCTCTAACCTCCAAGTTGTGGCTGGAAATTTCCTGTGATTACAACTAATCTCAAGGTGATCTCTGTCACCTGGAGAAAATGGCTGCTTCGGAAGGAGGACTTTATGGCATTATAGCCCATTGATGCCCCTCTCCTTCCTAAACCCCGCCCTCCTCAGGCTCCACCCCCCCCAAATATCCAGGTATTTTCCAACCCAGAGCTTGCAACCCCATTCTAGAGCCCTTCCATGTTTCTCTCCTGGGACTTCCTTTGTAGAACACATAATACAGAGACACGATGGGAAACGGTGCTGTCGATAGCCAGTGGGGCATAGTGGTTAGAGCATTGGAGTAGGATCAAGGAGACCTGAGTTTGAATTTATCCTCGACTACGGAAGCTTGCTGGATGACTTTGGGCCAGTCACTCTCTTTCAGCTGCACCTATCTCACAGAGTTGTGAGGATAAAATAGAGGAGGGAAGAATTATATTGTAAGTGTTAGCCAAATGGGCTCTATTGCCTGGTGTGCCACTGTCCAGTGATGAACACAGCCAGTGAGATTCCAGAACCAGACAGAACTTTATTTGAATAAAGGGGACCTTGGTGGCCAAACTCCAAGGAATCTGTTAGTAAGGCATCAGAATTAATTTTTTATACAGTGTGACAAACAACTTTGAGACATGCGCAGATGTCTTATGTTTATACAGTTTAAACTTCCTTTATGTCCACATAAGTACATTTTGCCAAGCATGTATTCCTTTAACCTTTATTTAGGACACCCACGTGTCTCCTGAGCCTTGCAAAACTCTAAAGATGACCACTTTTACTTAATCAGCTGCATCCCGGGACATCTGATTCCCTTATCCACTTCACCACATTCTGTTTTGCACTTTAACTAATTTTAGCTTAGCCTGCTCAACTGAAATTAGCTTACCTAAGAGATTACCTGGCCTGAGCTACACAAAGCAGTTTAAAATAATCAAAATGGCCACAGTCTTGCCCATCATAAGCTGTCCTGAGTCCCCAGTGGGGGAGGAAATCGTAGTATATAGCATACACTTCCATAGAAAGCTAACAGTGGCTTACATGGGTGGCCCAGTGGATTCTCACTGAGGAACCAGTCAGCTGCACACCCATTTACCTGAACTGATGCCATAGCATCATCAATCTCCTGATCATTCCCTAGGCCAGTAGCTCTCAGACTTCTGAGCCACCACTCTCAGGCAAGTAAGTAGCAAGGCTCAAACTCTTGGACTGGGAGAGGAGAATTTGCTTCCTCGCCCCAGGCTGTAGGAGAAGGAAAAGGATATATGGATCTGCCATATATTTTCCTCTCCTCTGCCCTTAATCGTGCACTCCTATGAATTCCCAGGAAGTTAGCTCTCACTCTTGGTCAGCATAAATGCAGGAAGGCGATAGGCATGGCCTATGCCCTTTGCCTCCTGGATCCATTTTGTGGGCAGCCTGAGGCACTACAGCAGTTGGTGTGAGAACTACTGCCCTAGAGCCACAACTAGGGTTGCTAATAGGGTTGTCAACCTCCAGGTGGCACCTGGAGAGATCTCATTATTACATTTGATCTCCAGACAACCAAGATCAGTTCCTCTGGAGAAAATGGCTGCTTCGGATGGCGGACTCTATGGCATTATACCTTGAGATATCCCTCCCCTCCCCAAACCTTGTCTTCTCGAGTCTCCACCCACAAAATCACAAGGTATTTGCCGACCAAGCACTGATAACCCTCGCTGCTAACCTCTCCAGGTGGGATGTGGAGATCTCCTGGAATTAAAACTGATCTTCATACCACAGCGATTGTTTCCCCTGGAGGAAATGGCTGCTTTGGAGGGCAGCATTATGCTCAGCTGAAGTTCCTCCCCTCCCCAAATATTGACCTCCCCAGGCTGCATCCCCAAATTTCCAGGAATTTCCCAATCTGGGGTTAGCAACCCTGACTATACCTCTACCACTGTCTCTATTAATTGGTAGCAAGTATCTAGCAGGTGGGGAAGTGTGTTTTGGCTATGCTGTCTTGCAACCGGTAGCTGGCATACGAAGGTGCAATTTCACATATGCCCAGTGACATTTTTGAAGACGCAGTCTTGACCGAGGCTCTGCCGCCAGTCTCATTTGTGCGGGAAAGGGTGCATTTGGGACCTGGTTGAAGAGTTTCTCTGAAAAAGCATCCTGACTGAACAAGCCATATAGCATATTATGGGATTCCTTTCCCAAATATCTTACTACAACCTGAACTATTTTCTTTTTAAATTATCAGTGAGATTCCTGCCTTTTCTTGTGTCTCTCATAATGGAACAAATGCAGTCGAGCTTTCCGGGATGCCCAATCTGCATCAGAATTTAAAGGTTTTCCTACACTATCGAAACCTAATTTTATATGTGCAGTTTTAAAAACGCCTTTTAGCCTCTCACACATGTGGTGATGAAAGCCAGAGATGCAGTTTTAGGGGTAATAATATTGTTACATCAAATGGAGGCCACTCAGGAAAGTGTGTTTACAGCCACTTCCTGCATTTTCTTGTGTTACATGCAAATGGATGGATTCTATCTGGACCGCATTTTAATTCTCCGTGCATTTCCATAGATCTGTGTCAGTCTGAGACCTTTCTTCTCTGTAAGTGAAGACACTCTTGGCACAGGATGAGTGCATCAGCACCCAGTTGAATGGGGGGACCCAAATACTGTTGGTGAAAATGATGAGATTGTCCTCTGAGCTTTCTCAGTTGCACTGGAGATGGACAAGGCAGTGGGGCAATGCAGTGCAGTGCAGAAGGAGGAGCTGTCCCCAACAACATCATGATGAAATTGTATCTGGTCCAAACACAGGACATTATGCACCTGGGGTAGTCAATTGGGAGAAGTGTCTTCTTTGTATTTTTTTTTTAATTCACCATCATAGTCAGAATAACATTCCATTCATCAAATGCATGCATCTAATCTTCCCTGTATTAAGTGCTAGTATTTGCATACAGTATTCACAATCAGTAGATCTTTTCTGACTCTGAGGGGTCACTCAAACAAATGTATGGTATTTCAGCCAAAGTCTACCCTGTCCCAATTGGACGGTGTCATTTGCAGGGGTCTTGTTGTAGAAAAAGAGCTGCCGGAGCTCATTAGCATAACTCATTAGCATAACTTATTTGCATATGCCACGCCCCCTGACATCACCGGAAGTGACAGAAGGCCACACCCCCTGACATCACCGGAAGTGTGTCAGAAGGCCCGGCTACTTACCCTCCTGCTTCATCCTCATTCCCAAACGGAATGAGGATCGAAGCAGAGGGCGGGGTAAAGAAGGGGGCGGGGCTTCACCATGTGACCGCCCCGCCCCCTAGAGGTTCTCTTCCGGAGCTCCGTACCTGAGAGCTCCCCCCCGACTAGAGCCCTGGTCATTTGTACTATGATCTCCTGGGCCTAGTTCCAGTGAAAACAGCATGAGAGCTTTGGGGTTGCTGAAGAAGGAAGGAAGGAAGGAAGGAAGGAAGGAAGGAAGGAAGGAAGGAAGGAAGGAAGGAAGGAAGGAAGGAAGGAAGGAAGGAAGGAAGGAAGGATCCATCCAATGGTCAGCTACAATCCTACAGATTTTCAAGGATTGCATTAAGCGAAAGAAATAAATGGATGTTAAGCACTTTCAAGCACTGGCACTGGTATTTCCCACAGCATCCATATGAAAGGTAGAAATCAGTGGCATGTCCTTTGGCACCCACGTGGCATTTAGAGGTCCTTGGATTTAGAGGTCCATGGGATTCTGAGCCCATGCAGGGGAATACGTTATAAAGTAAGCTCTACTAGCTAATCTCTTTACAGAGCTTTTGGGGCAGGCAAAAAGTATTGCAGTTCAGCTCTCTTTAAGTCCTATTTGATCTCCCATTGATGTCACCTCAAACGTTTTTAAAATTGAATGGGTGGGACCAAATGCATTCAACTATCTCCTCATTCACATTAAGGCTATAGTGGCAGGGAAAGGGGATTTGGCTTAAAACACACACCCCTTCTCTTTGCTCCGTATCCCAGACTTCCAGAATGGAAAACAACCTTCTAGGACACTCCACCCTTTGGTAGGTAGCCTAGCATCTTGCCGTCTGTTGGCCCACTGAAAGCAGTGAAACAGAAGTAATAAGACGGCAGCTACTGTTTTTCCTCGGCCTAGCAGCAAAAGACAAGGATTCGTGATGCTGAAAGCTGGAAGGTTAATTTGGGAATAAGCTGATCTCTAGCCGGAAGGGCTAGCTATCTCTAGTTATCCTGACTGTGGCTTGTTCACTTCCTAGAGACCTCTCATTCTCAGTGTAGGCTCTATGACATTCTTTTTCAGTACAGTGGCTCTTTGATTTGTCGCAAATGTGACATGCAATCTTTTAGCAAAGGTTCCTGGTGAGTCGGCTCACACTGCAACCTCTGGGCAGCCCGCGGTGTTGTCAGATTTCATTAGGAACTGGCTGTTTTATCTTCACTGTTGACTATGTGTGGACAAGTACACAGGAGGGTATCGGTAGAGATATTAATTTAGAGGGCAAGAAGAACACCAGGTGGAGGCTTCCAGATGTCTGCTCTGGCTCAGTACAGCCGCGAGGGCTCTGGAGGCCTGTCGCTTCTTTGGAGGGCTTTGATGAACACTGAAACTAGCCAGTCATCCAGTTGAGCCCAAGAACCATCTTGTAAAACCCGAACTCTATGAACAACCCACCAGCCATATTGTTTGGGGTAATACAGAATCCCCTTTCTTCACCACTATAGCCATAGTGTAAATGAGGAGACAGTTGAACGCCTTTGGTCACACCCATCCAACTTTAAAAACATTTGAAGCGACATCAACGGGAGATCAAGTAGGACTTAAGCTTTATGAGCACAAACTGGTTGGTTCTCGAGCTGGAATTTCATCTGTTCGGTGACGCTTCCCAAGAACTGATCCACACCTAAGCCCCACATTGCTCCCTGTCATTCTCAGGGCTTTAGAATTCTTAAAACACTTGCAAAAGTTGGACTATGAAAAGATGGATTGCCTCCAATACTCGTTTGGCTCTTGTGCAGCCCTTTCGTAACTTACGACTGATTTGCATGATATAAAGTGGCTGCCCTGAAGATCTTAGATTGCATCTGTGAAACTGTGAGTTTCGTGCTTACCAGGCATGCAGGAACTGGATTCTGATTGAGACCATGCCACATGGAGGAGGTGGAGAAGGAGGAGATTGGATTTATATCCTGCCCTTCACTACCTGAAGGAGTCTCAGAGCAACTTACAATCTCCTTCCCCTCCCCACAACAAACACCCTGTGAAGTAAGTGGGGCTGAGAGAGCTCTTTTTTGAGAATAGCTCCTGAGAGAACAGCTCTGAAACAACCTGTAAATGACCCAAGGTCAGGGGTCATTTCCTGCAGGAGTGCACAGGAGTGGAGCTCCGGCAGTAAAGAGCCTAGGGGGCGGGCACATGCAACAAGCCCCACCCCCTGCTCCCAGCAGCCCTCAGTCAGAGCAAGAAGCAGCCAGGTAAGTTGCAGGGACCCCCCCGGCCCCCCGGCCCCCCGGCCCAAAACAGTCCAGTGGCACAATTAAAACCAGGTTTTATTCAGGTACAAGCTCTCCCTCCTCTGCACGTCCCCCACCACCACCAATAGCTAGCAATCCAAAACAGTCCAGTGGAGCCTGAGCAGTGGGTGTTGCCTTCTGATACACTTCCAGTGATGTCAGGGGATGTGGCATATGGAAATAAGTTATGCTAATGAGTTATGCTAATGAGCGCCTGCACCTCTATTTCTACGAAATGACCCCTGCCCAAGGTCACACCAGCAGCTGCATGTGGAGGTGTGGAGAATCAAACCCAGTTCTCCCAGATTAGAGTCCACACTCCCAACCGCTACATTTCAGCCTTCCTCCCTGTGCCATTTCCATGACCTGAAACAGCCCAGGGGAACCACTATTTGCTCCCTCAAGAAGCTTATGTGTGGCCACCATAAGAAGTAAGTTTCCCAATAGATCAAATAGCATCACCTAAGGCCATATGGAATCGGGAGAATGGAATGGGAGAACAGACTGAAGCCCCTTCTCCACGCATGCCATAGTCCCAATCAAAATCAGGTTACTCTGTAGCTGGGGAGCATAGAACTCCCAGTACACACGGCAACCATGAGGAGTTGGGGGTCAACTGGCATCAATATATTCATGAAACTGCCCTATGGAAGTAGGTTACAGCAGTTTGATCTCACAGATTAGATAGCCATCATTGTCAATTTTCATAAAGTCCATCAATTCAGCACCTTTGCAAACAAATAGACAGTAAGGTGTTTGGAGACAGCGATTCTATCCAAGTAATGAATACACAAGGCTTAAAGGTTCCCTTGCTCGAAAGCCAGTCGAATCCGACTCCAGGGTTGTGGTGCTCATATCTGTTTTAAAGCTGAAGAGCCAGCACTGTCCGAAGACTTTTCCGTGGTCATGTGGCTGGCATGACTAAACACCAAGGCGCACGGAATGCTGTTACCTTCCCACCAAAGTGGTACCTATTTATCTACTTGCAACTTCTTGCTTTCGAACTGCTAGGTTGGCAGGAGCTGGAACTAGAGACGGGAGCTCACTCCGTCATGCGGCACACTCGGGTCTCGAACTGCTGAACTACCGACCTTCCACAGCCTGCAGTTCAGCGTCTTAACCACTTGAGCCACCGCAGCTCCGTATACAAGGCTTAGGATAATGCAAACAGTAGACCGCCAAAACAGTCATCTTTGAATCTATAGAAGTCATGTAGGTTGCTAAGATTTGCAGAACACATTCTGTCGCATCATTTGAATGTCAGGCATATCTTGTTCATTAATGATCTTAGACTCTGGAGCGAGTTGTAACTAACCTCTATTGAAACCAACCAGACTGAGTTGGGATGGTCGCACTCCGTTGCTTTCATTGGCACTCAGCGGCAATTCACGCTTGCCTTCAGGTACTTTAAAAGGCCAAAGGTGACATGATGCAAGCCAGTTTGTCTGGAAGCCTGCAGCACTCTTCAGTAGGTGCCTTGCCTTAAACAGATGGCAGTGATGCTCTCACTGCCTAAATAAATAATCCCACTATGAACTCTTAAAGACAACTGGCAAACGTCCTCTCTTCTCCAGTGCAGTCGTTCATGAGAGCTGAGCTAAACGGCACATGCAAAATACGGCAACTTGGCTATAGGAGGATATAGGCGGTTTCTCGTTAAAAGAGAAATTGGCTCCAGCACCGCAGTTTCTCCAACGTGTACAGCAGCTGCTGAATTCAAACAGATATTGTATTGGGTTGTCATGTGACGTCCCCATTGAAGCACTGGTTTCATGCCATTGTGTCACTGGGCTTCCCAAGGAGGGTGTAAAGTCTTTGTCAAAATCCCAAAAAGTGGGGAGGGGAGGAAATGTGTTCCCTGGAAGCATGTTATGTTCAAGTCTTCAAGCAGCATCTGAGGACCATGACCTACATTTTATTTATCTATTACATTATATTTATTGATCGCCTAATCCCCACAACTAGGCTTGCCAAGTCCCCCCGGGGGGCGGGGAGGCCCATTCCCTGCCACCGGCGGATCAGGCCCCGGGGGGAACTCCACCCCGACGTGCACGTCGCCCGGAAGTGACGCGGGCACGCCGGGCACACTGGGGGCGGGGCCACGGTCATCCAAGGGAAAACTCTATGGTTTTCCCTCAGATGGTCATGGCCCCGCCCCCAGCGTGCCCAGCATGCCCGCGTCACTTCCGGATGATGTGGAGTCCCCCGCTGCAGCTGAATTCACACTTGGCAACCCTACCCACAACTGTGGGACTCTAGGTGATGTACAACATTCTAAAACCATTAAAACGTATAAAAGCCATATCCAGCATTATACAATAATTAAAAGCAAGTGGCAATTTTTTTGCCGTTCCCTCCCATCTGATCTGAGTGCTTCGCACGTATGGGGGGGGGGGTAGGCTCCACAAGGAACCGGGTCCAAGTAAGGTGCCAGCCATGATGTCAACCATCGCTGTCGTCAACCGAATGCCTGGCGGGACATCTCTGCCTTGCAGGCCCTGATGTTATTTGGCAGAGAGTTTCGCCAGGTCGGGGCCAGGGCTGAAAAGGACAGGTTGGTCTCCATGCTTTGCTTGTAAACCGCCCCCCCAAAGCTTTTGATTGGCTGCCATTTAAAACAGATTGCTGGACTACCTAGAACTCTGCTCCAATCCATTATGGGCTTACATGGAAAAACTTGAGTTGTACATGTGCTGCAGTCCGTACGAAGGGAGTATAAAATACTTGGGGAAAGTACAGCGAGATTTAAGTCCAATAGAACCTTAAAGACGAACAAGATTTCCAGAGGGTGAGCTTTCAAGAGTCAAAGCTCTCTTTGTCAGATAAAAAGGAAAAAAGAAGACTCCTGTGAGCTTGTTGTTCCCACCATTTCAAGTTCCCACAAACTTCTTCACACTTGCTCTCCATTTGCAGCATATTATTATCTAGGTCGTTTAGGCTTGTTTTTCATTTGGATGCTGTTTTGCTGTGGACTTAAATGGCCTCGACTCAAACCCGGAGAAAACCCGGAGTGGCAGGCAAATGCACAAGAGGCCTGTGCCACACAGTGGCCAAAACCCAGGTGCCATCCAGAGGTCCACCAGCAGGGCCAGAACTCCAGAAGCTCTCCCGCTCTTGCTCCCCAAGCAAAGAATCTGTAATATACTCAGTCCCAACCGCATGCGAGGCAAGGGCTCCACGCAGTCACCAGAAGCCATCGAGCTTCACTTCCAAGGACAATGGACTCTGTGGATCCTAGACTGCACCAATAGGGGGGCTAGGCTCCGGGCTGAGAGCCTATGGAACTCTCAGCCACTGTAAATGGCCAATACACGGAGTGGGGTGTGTTTGGGATGTGGGTTTCTGTGCACATATAAGCCGGCCTGTGAGCCGAGCCAATTGTCTTGTTCTGAACCTTAAATAAAGTCTTAGAGCTAAATCACTGCGTTAGTCTATGGACTTTTCAGAATCTTAAACTATAGCTTGAAAAGATGTGGAAAAACACAAGCACACAACTTTCAGATGCTCTACAAGTAAAATTTGCATCACAAAACATATGATCTGTAAAGGACTCAGCAGCATTTTTTCTTTCTTAAAACAGCTAATACAGTCAAACTTATCCCTTTGTTCAATTTTGCATATGAATGGAGAGTTGTAGATGTGCCCTCCGAAGCCACTACCCCTTGGTGCTTCTCAAAGGGGCCTCCAGGCATACAGGTATTGGGTTATGTGTCACACATTGCACTTTATTTTCAGGGGCAAGGTGATGATAACAACCCCGAGGTTCTCCCATGTCTCATAACATGTAGATGATGTGGTGTGAGGGTGGTGTGAGGGATGGCCCGAGGGTGGTGTGAGGGATGGCCCGAAAGGAGAGGACTCCGTTAGAAAGGGAAGAGGAAGTTATTCCCAATTGCATGTGTGAGTAGGGTGGTGATATTTGGATATTTTTCACTGGGGTAATTTCCCCACTTTATCAAGTGATCAGAGTACCTGAGGACTGAAGAGAAGAAGAGGAGGAGGAGGAGATTGGATTTCTACCCTGCCCTTCACTTCCTAAAGGAGTCTCAGAGCAGCTTACAGTCTCCTTTCCCTTCCCCTCCCCACAACAGACACCCTGTGAGGTAGGTGGGGCTGAGACAGCCCTCTTGAGAACTGCCCTTGAGAGAACAGCTCCTAAAGAACTTATGACTGACCCAAGGTCACACCAGCAGCTGCATGTGGAGGAATGGGGAATCAGAACCAGTTCTCCCAGATTAGAGTCTGCGCTCTTAACCTCTACACCAGACTGGCTCTCAAGCTCTCCACTCACCAAATTCATACAGTAGAATTCATCCAGCCATCATAGTACTTCATTCTTCAAGCGGTGAGCCAGAACCTACCTTCCTTGTGGGTAGGTGTTCTGCACCTGGGAAGTCTTTCTCCCCCACCACACGGGAGCACTCCAAAATCGTCATAATGATAACTAAAAACAGAATCTTGTGAATCAGGGTTGCTGCTTGGTCATCCGCTGATGTCATGTATCGTTCTTTCTTAAGCAGGAAGAGCCAGTTTGGTGTAGTGGTTAAGTGTACGGACTCTAATCTGGGAGAACCGGGTTTGATTCCCCGCTCCTCCACTTGCACCTGGCTGGATGACCTTGGGCAAGCCATAGTTCTGATGAGAGCTGTTCTTGAAAAAAGCAGTTTCTGTCAAGAGCTCTCTCAGCCCCACCTGCCTCACAGGGTGTCTGTTGTGAGGAGGGGAAGGGAAAGGAGTTTGTAAGCCGCTCAGAGACACCTTTGGTAGTGAAGGGCGGGGAATAAATCCAATCTCTTCTTCTTCTTCTTCTTACACTGTCGCGGGAAGAAACCATTCTGCTCGAAAGCTATCCGTTTCGTCACACTCCCCCTGCAAATCTCAACCCATCTTGTCGCTTTCAAAGATGTCATGCAGTTTTATTTATTTTTTTCACAAGCAAATCTGCAGTGGAGAAATTCACAGGACAAAGTCCTCAATGCCCTGGAAGTTTAATTGTACCACCAGGAAGTCCAGCAAGTACCACCAGCTGCTGTGTAGCAGATGGCTATCATTAGCGAGTGATTTTTGACTGCCATCTTTCAGAAACGCATTAAGACATGCTTCACAAAATCTATGCATGGCATTCTGATCATCCGAGCAGTCTCTGTGTAGCTGCTCTTTGAACTACTGGCCAGTTGGGAAAGCTCCATTTGTCTTGCCCTTCCTGCTCTGACAGCCAGGGAGGGGAACATAAACAGGGCTCATTCCAGCCTCCTCCTCCTCCTCCTCCTCCTCCTCCTCCTCCTCCTCCTCTTCTTCTTCTTCTTCTTTTTGGTCTCACTTTGAATCTTGTTGGTATGATCTGGAAAGTAGTTCACGCCGATCTCTCTCCATCATCTTTACATTTATGAACGCCTGTGCTGGGCTTTCTCACACTCCAAATTATGATTAATTCAATACTCTAAGCAGCACGGGGGGTGGGGGTTGGAGAGAAATTGGCGAGTCTGCTCTCTCCCTTCTGACAAAGTTTGAGAGATTAGATTCTAATGCTTCATTGGAAATTCAGATTGAAATGTATTTAGCAAGCGGTTTAGGCCCCTTTTTCTCTTAATGGTGGTGGATTTATGGCAACCCCGTAGGGTTTTCAAGGCAAGAGGTTTCCAAAGGTGCTCTGCCATTGCCTGCCTCTGCGTAGCAACCCTGGACTTCCTCGTTAGTCTCCCATCCAAAGGGTGTGATCACACGAGCAGTTTGGCCTGACGTAGCCACCCCTCCCATCCGGAGCAAACGGGGGCGATCAAACACACACATCTGGCTCCCGTGCCCCCACTGCCCCTACCTCATGGTACAACGAGTCCCATGCGGATTAAATAGCCACTGCCAAATCTGGTGCCTACCTCGGCGAGGCACTTCCATGTTGGGTTTCCGGGTGCCTGATTGCCCGGGGGCACCATGGAAATGCATGAACAGTGTGATCATTCCACTCCATTTCCAATGGTTTTTTTCCCCCAACCCCACTCTGACATGCGCTTCAGCGCCCCCATAGAATGCAACCAGGACCACGTGTGCGCTTGATTGCTTCTGCGCACACAGAGGGGACTTAGGGGGGGGGAAACCAACCCAGCCACAGATCTGTGGTTGCGGCGCATTAGCGATCTGAACGACCAACCACTGGTCCTTGGCACTATGATGCTGGCTTAGAGGGCGCTGTGTGATTGATGCAAAGCGTCCCAAACTCAAGCGACTTATTTAGGGCTGATATACTAGCGTGGCAAACTGCTCGTATGACCACTCCCAAATAATACCTAGAACTGACCTTGCTTAGCCTCCGAGTTCTGCTAGCCTGGTCGATCCCGGTCAGGGCTTCTCTTAATAGCATCTCTCATTGGTGCTGGTGGAAAGCACTGACTGATGGCAACCTCGTAGGGTTTTCAAGGCAAGACACATTCAGGGGTGGTTTGCCATTGCCTGCCTCTGCATCATGACCCTGGCATTCCTTGGAGGACATGCCATCCAAATACTGGCCAGGACCAACCCTCATTTGCTTCCAAGATCTGATGAGATCAGGCTAGCCTTGACCATCCAGGTTAGTGCTCCTCTTAACAGCATCTCTCATTTTGTTGTTCAGTCGCACAGTCGAGTCCGACTCTTTGCAACCCCATGGATCATCTCCCGCCAGGCCCTCCTGTCTTCCGCCGTCCTCTGAAGTTGGCTCAATTTCATGTTCATTGCATCTATAGATGACACTGTCTAACCATCTCATCCTTTGCTGTCCCCGTCTTCTCTGACCTTCAATCTTTCCCAGCATCAGGGTCTTCTCCAGTGAGTGCTCCCTTCTCATTTGGTGGCCAAAGTATTTGAGCTTCAGTTTCATTATCTGGCCTTCCAGGGAACAGTCAGGGTTGATTTCTTTTAGGATTGACTAATTTGATCTTTTTGCAGTCCAAGGGACTCTCAAGAGTCTTCTCCAGCACCATAGTTCAAAAGAATCTATTTTTTGGCACTCGGCCTTCCTTTTAGTCCAACTCTCGCAGCCATACATGACTACTGCTCTCTCATTAGAGCTTTCTTAATAAATATGTTGTATTTCCTCCAGCCTAAAGTAGGATACTGTCCATTGAATCGTAAAAGGGGAATCGCTGGGAGGCAGACTGGTAACTGGCTGTGGTGGTACCTGTAGGAAGCTGGTGTCTAGTGACAGCATGTGGATAATCCTTTCATATTAACCGTGTTTAGGCCAACATGTCTCATCGACGTACGAAACGGTTACTTACTGATTATGTCTTTTGAGATTGCCACATGAATCTTAATGTAGCATTAGTAACTCAAAGAGACGGTAACATCAATTCCAAGGCATTATTACTTTTTTATGAAAAAGTGGACTGATGAGATGCAGAAATGCCGAAGCTCTGGGTACAGTTTTTAATTTACATTTCTTTAAGCATTCTTCGTACCGTGAAAGCTTGACCCCTTTTTGTTCGCTCGCATGTCTTGGGCTATCCATGATGTATAATCGTTTTAATTAATTTCATTCAGGCTTTTATATCGGTTTTCATTAGCCTGGCGCTCTGGCTAATGCAGCATTAATTGTTAATGCATAATTATTTTAATGAAATTCTAATTGGTGCAAATTCTATTTAAAAAAAGAACTTTCCACTCTCTCAGAGGATTGAACTTGTTCAGTCAAGTGTTACAAATTTCCATCGGTGTGTTAGTTGGACTGCAATGCTGAGCACACTCATGAGGGGTCTTACTGGGGATTAGGTAAGCATAAGCATGCTTAGAATCACACCGTACAAATTTATCCAGGCTATTTAAGACTATAAATAACCCTCGCTTTGGGCCCAACAAGCTCCACAATGTGCCCCACCAACCATGAATGCAGTAAAACAAGGATAGGAGGAATACTCCTGGTCTTGCTGTGTTTCTGGAGTTGTTTCCACAAAGTGACGATTCGGGGTAGCTCAGCAGTACAGCATTTTCTTGGCATGCTAAACATAAGAACATGGCCAATGTTGGATCAGGCCAAAGGCCCATCCAGTCCAACACTGTCACACAGTGGCCAAAAATACCAGGTGCCATCAGGAGGTCCACCAGTGGGGCCAGGACATTAGAAGTCCTCCAACTATTGACCCCCCCCCAAGTGCCAAGAAGACAGAGCATCACTTGCCCCAGAGTCCCTATCTATACCTTGTGGCTAATAGCCACTGATGGACCTCTGCTCCATATGCTTATCTAATTCCCTTTTGAAGCCGTCCATGCTTGTAGCCGCCGCCACCTCCTGTGGCAGTGAACTCCATGTGTTAATCACTCTTTGGGTGAAGAAGGACTTCCTTTTATGCGTTCTAACCCGACCGCTCAGCAATTTCATTCAGAAGATTCCCAGTTCAATCCCCAGCATCTCTGGTTGAAAGGATCTGTTAGTAGGCTATGTGGACAACCACTACCTGGGAGAGACAATCAGAGTAGATAGTGCTGCTCTTAATGGATAGGGTTGCCAGCTCTGGGTTGGGAAACACCTGAATATTTGGGGTGGGGGTGAAGCCTGGGGGGCAGAATTCAAGGAGAGGAGGGACCTCTTACTATTAACTTGTACAATGACATGGCTAATAATCTTCAAGGAGCAGTTTACCCAGGCCTGTCGCTACAGTGGGGCATCTTGGGGCTAGGCCCCCTGACTTACTGGCAAGGCCCCCCCGACTTCCCATCCAGCCCAGGGCCCCTGGGTGGTGACAGGTGCGGGGAAGAAGCTGGGTATTCCTTCAATATGACTAGTCAGTGCCCCCTAAGAAATTTAAATGCCCCCTGACTTGAAAAATCCTGACTGTGGGCTTCAGTTCACCGCAGCCAGATTGGTCTTTGCAAGGTACTAGATGCAAAACCAAAAAAAGTCCCAGAATTCATGACTGGCTGATGAAAGGCAAACAAACCAATGCACCAATGAAACTAACAGCCTACCAACAAAACAGTGATGCTTCCAGATTAGACCCACTGTGGCTGAGGGTTGTGCAGAGAATGAAACTTGAAGCAAAGCGCGAGAGTGAGTTCTTAATTTCACAGGGCTTTGACGATTTGAGAAGACACGCTCACCTCCTATCTATTATGCATACTCTTTTTATTATGTATATCTTTTTTATTGTATCAAATAATTTTTTAAAAAAAAGAAAGAAGCTTGGCTATTCATGAGCACTTCCAGGCTGCCTTGCAAATTGCTTTTCTTATATTCAGACAGTACAACACAGTGCAAATCAGCAGGATTTCATCTGTGTGTCTCTTTTGCCCAGCTCCGTGGGGGTCCTAATTCCTCCTCAACACAGGTTTGACGTCATGGCATGCTTCTAGCAGCCAATCGCTTTAATAAAGGGTGAGCCAACCAATCAGTGATAATAAACACCTGTAAAAAGGCTTATTATTTGGCACTGATTTAAATCGACGCAGACATATTGCTGAGGTTGTTTCGTAAGGGTGTATTTTTATGCAGCTTTATGGGAGTCATGCCCTCACCTGGATAGCCCAGGTGAGCCCGATCTTCTGTAAGCCGGGTCGGCCCTGATTAGTGTTTGGGGCTTTTCCCCCATGTTTAAAAAATTTTACTATTAAAAGAAGAAAAAAGAAATAACAAGACATGACGAAACACAGAGAGAGAGAGAGAGAAAGGAAAATCTATAAAAGAATAAAAGGAGGCTTCCAGTTTTCTCTGCAGCAAATATTAGTATGATTACAAACTTTCCTCTTACTCTATGTTTACAGAGAAAAGCTCTCTTTTTCCTATTGTCTAAATTCCGTATTCATGAAAGCCACAAATCATCAAGTCATTAGTGTCCGTTTCATGCAAAAAAGGCTATAAGGGGTTTCCAATCAGCAATAAATGAACTTCTGGTCTTTTCTCTAATCAGTGAAGTAAATCTGGCCATTGCCCTGGCTAGTGTCTAGATGACAGACACGCAAGGAATACCAAGGAATACCAGGGTCATGATGTGGAGGCAGGCCATGGCAAACCACCTCTGTTAGTCTCTTGCCTTGAAAACCCTATAGGTTTGCCATAAGTCAGCGGTGACTTGACGGCAAAAAAAGAGAGAGTCATAGTACCCCCTGCATTGTTTTATTACCTCATCTGACCACTTTTGACTGGGAAAGAGAATCAGTTTCACCAGCTGGGCAGATCCAAAAGCAGTTGGCAAGGCAGAAGAGTATGGCTGTGATCACACATGCCTTCAGATCCATCATAGGTGTGGATGCCTGACAGATCTAAAGAGAGCGATCAGACAGCAACATCTGGGAAGCATCCCGCAGTCATCGGCATCCTGTGCTGCTCTGCCGCAGAAGCAGAGTTAAAAGACACCGGGGGAAGTCCAGTTCTAATGGGTTCCAATGGGCCACGGACGGACTTTCCCCTGTCTGATCATGCAAGCACACTCTCATGCTGTCAGGATGGTCTGATCAGGCCATCCCGGCTCGGTGCCGTTCCCCCCCCCTTCACAGTATGCACATCATCGCATACTCCATAGAGGGCCCTCAGTGCAGAGGTGCGATTCCTCGTTTATGCGCATGGGAAACAAATGGCCTACAAAACCCGCCTTGCCCACAGTTGCATCTGATCACACAGTGATGGGCTGTGCCCGCAGCCACAAAGGAAAGTGTGGTCTCGCAACTGGATGTCAAATTCCTCCAGGAGGGAATAGCCTCGCTTCCCCTCCGCTTCAACTGGCACATGTGACTGCAGCCTATGAAACAGTGCCACCAAGGCTCCTGCAGTGCTCCCAAGCTGCTCAGCAGCTGCTCATGCTGGACAGCAGTGGGGAGATCTGAGGCTCGGTTCACGGGTGAGCATGGATGTTCGCCAGCCAAACATATTCACTGCAAGGCTTGCAGCCTCCTTAAGAGCCAGTGGCCTGAGTTAACGGTCTACAGTCAATCAACTCTTAAGTTCTATCACTTGTTTAATTCTTCTGCTGTGGCCCTGACCTTTACACTAAGCATCCATGAGGTTTACCATTCCAGAACACACTGGTTATATGAAACATCTGAAAGTCTTGCGAGAGGCAGGCAGCAGAGCATGTATTCTCATTATATATTTAACAAAGCAGTTGAATACCCCCCCCACACACACAGGCATGATCAAAACACACTGGGTTGGACCCATAGAGATTTTTTGCTTAATGTCATGTAAGTCCTCTCCTTATTACAGCTCCAGCACCATGTGGCTTTTGTCCCATGATCCCCAGCATATACTTTTTGGGTGGTCATAAGGGACCCCTCCTCCCTCCCCCTTTTTACTAGAGAAACCAGTCAGAGCCAGCCCATCTTATTTATTTACTTCACTTTTCTCCTGTCAGAACCCCAGGTGAGTGACAATAAAAAAAATTAAAAACAATATATACAGAGGAAGAGGAGGAGGAGGGTATTGGATTTATACCCCGCCTTTCACTTGGAGTCTCAGACGGGCTTACAATCTCCTTCCCTTCCTCTCCCCACAACACCAGGTGAGTGACAATAAAAAAAATTAAAAACAATATATACAGAGGAAGAGGAGGAGGAGGGTATTGGATTTATACCCCGCCTTTCACTTGGAGTCTCAGACGGGCTTACAATCTCCTTCCCTTCCTCTCCCCACAACAGACACCCATTGAGGTAGGTGGGGCTGAGAGAGCTCTCAGAGAACTGCTCCAGAGAACAACTCTGTGAGAACTGTGGCTGACCCAAGGTCAGCTGCGTGTGGAGGAGTGGGGAATCAAACCCGGTTCTCCAGAATTAGAGTCCATGCACTTAACCACTACACCAAACTGATGTAGAGATACATCAACAATTTATATCCAATATATTTAAAAAGTTCAAAAATAATAACCTATTACAATAATTAAAGCAGTACTAAAAAGAGGGGGTGAAAATGGGTAATAGAAACAGAAAAGCTGCCCCATAAGCTCTTACATGTTTCTTTTATTATTCGGAATCCTTACTCATATTATTGCTGGGGTTTCTCCTTATAATTCAGATTCCATACATTTTATTCCCACAGTTTTTCCAGTGCTGCCTGACCATTCGGTCATCCTGTCCTTGGCCTGTGCTCACTCAAACGTTCCACAGCCACAATATGGGAGGAGTTTACTCAGCCATCTTGGTGTACCAGATTGGGCAGAAAGTCGGGATACAAATTCTGTAAATACATAAAATAAATAAATACTTGGTAGCTCCTCCGGAAACCAAGGCCACTTTTGTAATTGGGGTTCTGTTTTCAATAGCTGGAGCAACAGAACTGGCCTCTTCCACTTCACTCGGGCTTTCTTAAGTTGCCCCAGCAGTATGGAACGGTGTTGGTTGTCTTGGCACCTGGAAGTAAAATGGAGGCCTGACCACAGTCATGGACCCATTCCGCTTCACATGGAGAGAGATCTGAATATGTTGCCAGCATGCACACTGGAATCACGTCAGAAGCATCGGGATTACAGAAGACATATTCTTGATGAAGTCGATGCGTCTGGGTGCGTTTGTCTGAGAAAACCATTGGGTTTAGCCGAGTGGGGCAGCGTAATTCTCCACGCACTTAGAAATTATAATTTAATTAAGTCTGCCTCCAGAATGAATTAAATTGCTTTTCGCCTTCCATGCTGACAACACAGTTGTAGCATCTTAACTCCTGCAAAGACAGCATCTTTGGAATCCATCGGTTCTGCTTCTTATCCAACGGCAGCGACCCTGCACTGCATTCCAATGACGACTTGCCTTCCCACTTCAGCACGGTAACAGAGTTCACACCTCATCCAACAGTGAGTCTTAATTAAACCATTCAGTGATCTGTAGCCTGCGCCTTAAGCAAAGGTTCCGCAGAACACTTAACATTTCAGTTTAGGGAAGGCAGTTTATTAACTAATGGTAAAATGAACACACGCAAACAATTGCAAGCTAATGAGCTCATGTTAAAGAGATCAGTGAACAGTAACAGCTGTTTAAGACGTGGGAAATGCAAAAGGTTGAGGTAGCAATACTGTATAATTAGGGGCCAAGGTAGTTGTGGTGTACTCATCTACTAATGTACTAAACTAGGAGACTGCTTCCCCTCGTACCAGATTTCCAGGTTTCCTAGAACTCATCGAAGAAAAGGTTCCTTCTATGGCTTCATCCACACATTATAAAGTCCTTGTGTTCGCTGGGGAACAGCACAAAGACTTGGCATCACACGTGCAATGGGAGTTTTGAGACTCACACAGATGCACACTGGCTCTTTTCTATTTGTGATTATAGCACACAGGAATGAGTTGCTTTAGCCTCCCCCTAGTGCTGTGTTCACATCTCCAAGCTGCCTCATGGAGCCTCTGTTGACTTTGTTGCGAAGCAAAAGTATAATCACGTAAGAGACATGGTTTGTACAATGGCGCCAATAGCAGCTCCTTGGGGCATATGGGAGACATGAAAGCAGTATGGCAGGAGGGGAGGCTAAAGCGGCTTCATGTTGTCGACACAAACAGAAAAGGCCCCCGTTTGCATCTGGGAGCAGGAGCTGACTGGGAAGAGAAAATACGGGCCTCATTGGCACTACAAGTAGGGTTCCCAACCTGCAGGGGGTGGATGGAGATGTCCTGGGATTACAACTAGTCTTCAGGCAACGGAGATCAGTTCACCTGGAGAAAATTGCAGCTTCGGAAGGGGGACTCGATGGTATTATACCCCACTGAAATCCCTGCCTGCCCCAAACCCCGCCCTCCTCCTCAGGCTCCACCCCCCAAATCTCCAGGTATTTTGGAACCCGGAACTGGCAATCCTAACTACAAGCCAGCAATGCAGGGACCTGCTCAGCTCAGCAGCGCCGACAATGAGCATCAGCTCATCTGTTGCTCCCTCTTTCAAACTGATAGCAGTACAGGAGAAAATGGATGAGGTGACACCGATTACTCTGGCAAATAATGTGAGCCAAGAGGCCCCTGAGGCACGGGCAGAGTTGCTGGGGCTTGGCTGTGCTTCACCTACGCTTGCCAGTTCCCTCCTGGCAACTGGAGGGGGGAGGGGGGCTTACTGGGAGCAGCAGGGAGGCCTATCCGACATACAGTGACATTTCTACATCACAGCCCACATGACCCGGAAGTGACATCATCACATCTGGGATCTCAGGGCGATGCTTCTACCACAAAGGTTTTGCCCAAATACCAGAGTGTCGCCCCAGCGTCCCATGTGTGATGATGTCACTTCCAGTTCATGTGGACAGCAATGTTCCCTCTAAGCTGTGGAGTCTTGTGAGCAAAAGTTCTACTTTGTAAGCGACTGGCATTAAAGTTGTGAGCGAGCGATTTGGCTACTGCATAGATTAGTTTGCTCTGGAGCCATCCTCCCTGAGCTAAGACAAAAACATGTGAGCCAGAGGCTAAAGAACTGTGAGCTAGCTCACACTAACTCAGCTTAGAGGGAACACTGGTGGACAGTGACATAGACACGTTGCTGCATGTCAGATGGATTTCCCTCTTTTTCAGGATAACTTCCCCCAGCCAAATAGCTGATTGGCAGGGGGGAGGTGGGGCCTGTCAGCAGGGGACCCCCACCTCCACTGGGGGGGGGTCTGGCAAACCTAGCTTCACCTGACCACCAGTGGCCTTGAAGGTCAGAAATGGGAGGGATGCCCCTCATGCCTTAATTGGGCCATGCAGTCTTAAAACTAACAGGCAAAGCTCTTCGAGGCCCTTAGGAAGGGTCCTGGAACCCGGACATACAATTTCCAGGCATTTTGTTCCTTTTAGAAAACTTGTATCTGGAAAAAGCTTTCGAAGCCGTTTGAAGCAACCTATAGTAACAGCACTAGCAGCCTCTTGGTTTTAAAGTGGGGTTGCCAACTTCCAGATGGGGGCTGGTAATCTCCCACAATTACAGGCTACAGAGATCAGTTCTCCTAGACACAGTTGCCAACCTCCAGGTGGTGGCTGGAGATCTCCCAGAATTACAACTGATCTCCAGGCAACAGAGATCAGTTCCCCTGGAAGAAATGGCAGATTTTGAGGGCAGACTGTGGCATCATATCCCCACGGAGCAATTTCCCTTCCCCAAATTCCACTTCCCCAGACTCCATGCCCAAATTGCCAAGAATTTCCTGAGCCAGGGCTGGCAACCCTACCGGGACAAAATGGTGGCTTCTGAGGCGGGACTGTGTGGAATCACATCCCCGCTGAGCTCCCTCCCTCCCCAATCTCTGCCCTCATGGTCTCTGCCAGCAAATCTCCAGGAATTTCCCAAGCCAGAGTTGGTGACACTGTTTTAAAGCCTAGCTATAACCATGGGAACAGGATTCCGGGAAACTCTGGCTCCTTTGCTTTGCGATAAGGATCCTAAGATCACCCTGGCAATAGCAAAATTCGTTTTGGTCCTTGTAGCCCTCGCGTCCAAAGAATGAGGAATAAGAATCTTCCGCTGCTCAAGATTTGGTAATCAGGGAAGGGAAGGGAAGGGAAGGGAAGGGAAGGAACAGGATTCCCCTTCAACACCTCCTGTCACTACTAGTGGGTGGCGTTTTAAAGAAGAGATTGGGGCTGCTCCACCTTGACATCAGAGGCTGACATTTACCTCACATGTAATAAAGGACAGGACCCCTGCAGAGAGGACCTCTCTACACTCTCCTTTTAATCCATGTTCACCACGGTGTCCTCCAAGCAATCCTGCACTAAAATAAAATTCAAACATCTTTTTAATCCAGGTTTTTTTCCCCCCCATTCTGCACTAAAATCAAGTCAAACCTTTTTTTTATCTTGGGTCCCATCCAGGGGTCATTTTGTAGAAAAAGAGCTAGGGGAACTCATTAGCATAACTCATTAGCATATGCCACACCCCCTGACATCAGGGGCCGGCGGTGGGCCTGCAAGGCCGGCGGGAGTGTGAGGAAGCCCCGCCAAGGCCCTCCCTGGCCCCAGGCAGGCAGGGGTGGGGAGAGGCGGGGAGGAAGCAACTTACCCTCCCTCTTCTCCTGCCTCCTCCTGGCTGAATGAGGGCCGGAAGCAGGGCGGCCAGAAGCAGGGGGTGGGGCTTCATCGTGTGCCCCATCCCCCTGCACCTCACCCGGGGGAACTGCGTTTCCCTGCGTTCCCCCCCGAAATGACCTCTGGTCCCGTCCCCCCATGCTGCATTACATCACCTCCCTTCGGTGGCCAGCCTGGCTTCAGCCTGCTGTTGCCCCGGGGTTATTTGGATGGCTGGCGGTGGCGGCCGGGACCGTTGGGGGCGGGGTGTGTGGCCTTAGGACACACTTCCGGTGATGTCAGGGGGTGTGGCATATGCTAATGAGTTATGCTAATGAGTTCCCCTAGCTCTTTTTCTACGAAATGACCCCTGGTGGCAGGCAAAGGCGGAAAGGACCAGAGTCAACCAAACCACCCGTGAAAAGAATGTTGGGCCATGTGTGTCCCATTGCCTTTTCACATACTCAGTTCAACCTGGTGGGAATTACCAGTAGAAGCAAAGGCGTTTGTATTCCCTGCTTGCCAAATGCAAATGGCATTATTCAACTGGTGAAATGGCTCCTACTGACACTACAGGGACCGTACTTGTTCTCTTTTGGGCTAACACTAATCTGATTACGAAGATGAAATATCAAACAGAATCCTAAATATTTATCTCACATTTCTGCATTCTAAGGGGGGGAGAGACTTCCTCTTAGGTTTGGGACTGCATCACTCATAGCACTAATTCAGGGAAGCAAGCTGAACAATTGTTTTATTGTGTTCCCGGAGCCTCTTCTTTTTATCTACTTCTCTGTATAAGAAATGCATTTTGGAGATAACCTAATCTTTTCTTTCATATCGAAACGGCTAATGCCAGAATTCTTTTCAAAAAGGGCTTTCTAAGAAGTTAGAAGATGAAAGCTTTTCCAAACATCTCTGATCTGTATAAAACATGGGCAGGATTTGAGAGTGATATAATTATACAAGCCAGTCAAGCCCGGGCCTGTTAAGAGAATTAGGTTTGGATATTGAAACCTTGTATTTCGGTTCTCTTTAACAAAATGAGAAACAGCTGATTCACTTCAATACATTTGACAGCAAAGTTATGCACTGAAGTATATCTAAACTAATGCTGCTCTGATTTTTTTTTTAAAAAAACCCCTCAACTTCAAAGCAAATATTGCATACATAGAAATCCCAGCTATGTATCAAGTGGTTCACCGAGCGGCTAGAGGTTCTGGTATATGGTGATGGCAGAGTCTCAAATGGTTCGTGTTCTATCATGGGCAAGATATCTGCTTTTGGGGAAACCAAATGATGGATGCCTGGGAGGGTGAGGGCAGGGCCGGCCCGTTATTGTTAAATTTTAGACTGTCACCTAGGGCGATGGCTCGACAAGGGCGCCATTCTGGTTGGCCTCATCCCCTCCTCGCCCCGCACAGGAAGCCTCCCTTGCCGGCTTCTTGCTCCATCCCCAGCAAGACTCCCCTCTTTGCAGCCCCCCAGACAGAAAGAGAAGGAGGTGAGGGGATAGGCACAGGGAACAGCCCGGGACGACGGGAAAGTGCCGCTTGCCCACTGTCTCTTTGGAGCTCCTTTTGCAGCCTGGCACAGGCCCCCCCCTTGAGCAATCCCGCCCCCCTGCATGCATTTGCACCTCACCCCCTGCGGCTCCAGCACCCGTGTCTGTCCCACCCCGCATGGGGGGGCACCAGAATGTATCCTTGCCTAGTGTGCAAAAAAACCTCGGGTCGTTGCTGGGTGAGGGAGCAAACAGGGTCAGTGTTCTTTCAAGTAGAGCTGGATTCAGGACAGATATTTAAAAGACGTGTGGACCACATCCCGTAGGACACCCTCAGAATATCCAGCAGGCGAAGGGGTTGCAGTAGGAGAGCGAGGTCTCCAAGAACACAGGGGAGATGGGGGTGTCCTTTTCACCTCAGCCCTGAAGCTGTCAGCTTCTCTGCTACTAACCCCCTAACTGTTGTTTTTCAATGGCTGTTTTTCAAGTCTCCCCCTCTCAACATTCCATCAGTTCTCATTGATTGCTCCTGGAGAGAGGGAAAATTTGGCCAGTCTGTCACACACCCACATATGAGAAGTGACTAGGGAGCAGAAGACCCAGGGCAGCGAAGGTCAAGATCTATTACAAACAAACTTTGAAATGACTGGACCTGAGGAGAATAAGAAAACCACCAGATAGACTGACAATGTAGATTGAGCCTTAGAAGAAGAGGGGTGTTATATCATGGCCAGTTGTGAATTTGTTGACATTCCCTTATTGTATGGTATAATTATTTTAACATGACCCCTTAAGATAAAAGCCTTTGGTTTAGTTTCACTTTTCACTTGCTTGCTGGCTGTGGCTGATTATGGCCTAATAAGGCCGAGAGGAGTCTTAGTTTATGTTTTAATAAAGTTCTGTTCTGTTTTGGTACCGGGTGCTGTGAAGTTATTACAGTTCGTACACTGAGCGTCCCTGGTATGGTGGTCTTGGGCAAGACATTGTGGGTTTGCATAATTTACCTCAACATCCATAGGCATAGATTTTCACTAACAGTTTTCCATGTTCAAATTTGGGAGACTTGAGTTCAAATCCCCATTTAGCCATGGAGATCGTTGGGTGATCTTGGGTCACTCTCTTTCAGCCCAGCCTACCTCATAGGGTTGTTCTAAAGATAAAAAATGGAGGAACAGCATGTATGCTATCTTAATATCTTCATAGGAAGGGCAGGATAAAAAATATGATTGACAAGAGGGGGACCTGCGATATTTGCGGGGGGGAGAGAGAAGAGCTCCGTCTCCTCCATCCCCCCCCACTCGATCTCCCCGAGGAGGAGGAGGCGGCGGCGAGGCCGGTCCTCCCCCCCTTTTTCCGGGCTCGGCGGCGGCGGCAAGGCCGGTCCTCCCCCCGCCCGGCCGGCTCTGAGGAGGCGGCGGCGGCAGCAGCGCGGCAGCAACGAGGTCAGCTACAAGCATTCCGTGCGCATGCGCATGGATCGCTCTTGCACTTTCGGGGGGATTTAAACATCCCCCTGAAATTTTTTTCTACTTTTAGCATTTTTGTGCACACGTGGGGACTGGCCCACGTGTGCACAAACCTCCCCCTCCCCCCCAAGTGCCCCCGGAGCGCTGATTTAGCGATCCGCACTCCGGGGGCAACTTGGCTATTAGATATATAGATGGTGCCTATGATGTCAATGAGATAAAGAGAAAAATAAGTGTGGAGACAAATCACTATGTAACTAGTCAGTCAAGGGAGTTTGTCAAACAGCAGTTTTCCAGTGCTACATGGCAAACCTTTTCCTGAAACTGAGGAGATCGGAGGAACAAAAGCAATATGACAGGGGAGCCTAGATTTCAAAGTGATAATGGGTGACTTTCACCTGGCTCAGGTTAGAAAAGGCCTGACAACTTACAAGCAACACTGCAGAACTCTCAGGTGGAAAACCCACTGACAATTGCTATGCCATCCCTGTGAGGTCCCCAGACCATCTCGAGGCTACAACAAAGTTCTGCTGTTCCTTCTGCTGCCTTGGTATGGATAGTGATATGGAGGTCTGTCACCTTCTTTCCATTCCTTTATCTAAGACTCTGGTGGCAGACATAGCAAGGAGGGGAAGGTCTTTTTCTTATTCTCTCCAGAATCCTCCTTTTTGTTGAATCTCAAGCAGGAGAAGAACTAATGCTCACCTGGATTGAATGTGAATTTGACAAGCTGATAATTTCCAGATACCAAGTCTAGGCGTTACACAACAGCATAGGAGGTTCCACAACATTCAAAGCACAAATTCTACTGTTTAAGCACAGGCTTTTGTTGTGCCTAAAGGAGGTCCTTGGATCTCAGCCACAATTTTACTGGGGGGGAAATGACTCTGATATCAATAGCGTAAGAATGGGTTTGTGTATGTGTGCCCTTTAAATAAAAATAACAAAACTTGGCATCATACAAAATGAAAGAGGTTGAATGAATATATGTGTTTTATATGCTGGGTGCATTAATCATTTGCAAGGAGCACAAGTACACTACCATTAAAAACAACAACATAACAGCTATTGATTTCAATGGGGGAAGAGTGAAGTTCCATAAAAAAAAAAATGGCTTGCTACCAAAGAAAGCCTTTCATGTCCATGAGTGTTGCATTAAATATATGCACTACGAATCACTACCGAGGAATGACAGGGAATATGGAAATGAAGTGCTCTCTAGATACACTTAAAAATGCAAACGGGTTAAATATGAAAAAGACATGCAATGTTTTTAATTATCCTGTGAGTCATGTTAGATGAACAGCAAAGGCAATTCAACCTCTTACGTCACCATACCAAAGAGACAGAAATACCAATGGCTGTGTGTGTGTTTCACCTTTCTGTCCTACTCAGAGTGCCAGGGAAAATGAACTTTTGGATTCCTTTCCCCTAGCTTAGTATGAAAGCCTTAATGTAGAAATTGTCTCTAAAGGAAACAACAGTTTTTAATGCAAAGTTTTTCCCTCAAGGAGCAGTCTCTAATTTTTCATTTTTCTGAGGATAAAAATATTACTTTCTTAACATGAAAGTTCTATCTCTTCTATGGCTGAGGGGTAAAATGCAGTGAAACCTCTTTAATATAGTCCAATTCATCAAACTGGTTCTCTCTCTCTCTCTCTTTTCTTTTTTCCTCTAGGTTATTTCAATTGATATTCCCTTTGGTTCTGCTGAGTTTTTAAATTAGGGTTTCATACATCTATAGAGCAGAAATTATTTAGCTACCTATTACCTTTCATTTGTATTCATTATGGGTTGTATGGCTTTATCATTGCTCAGCATTATTGCCATCATAAAGATTTGTTTTATATTGCCAGAGATGCAAAGATAAAAGTATTTCATTTTGAAATCAGCATCTTTTCTTTTTCTAATCAGATGAAAGAAGCAAAGCGTCAGGGTAAATAAATTGTACTTATTTATCTAGGCATCTTTGCAGTCTACAATGTTATTTCACTGCTTCAACAAAGCCACATTTTCTCCTTTTGTTTTAATCTGCACAGTTCATTTGTAACCAGGCCTACAGATATCTGATGCTAATGATCAGCAGAGAGATCTCAAACCAATATAAGCTGTGCAGTAGTTTGCACAGAGAATTTATTTCTTGTATACTTCCAGAGAGATTAATATGAGCACTGTATTTTCTGTGATTGGTTTCCCCCCCCCCTCTTTTTTTCATTTTTGATTGTAAATCTCAGCCTTCACACTAAAAAGCCCAACTGTGCCTCAGTCCTGAAAATATGAAGTGCTTTTCCTGGGCAGTTTCTCTAATGCACTATGGCCAGGCAGAGGTAGTAATTCCAGTGAGGAGACTCAAAAGGGTATGGGAAACTTTAAGGGAGTGGTGTGACTTTGTTTGCTACTAGAAAACTTGAAAAATAGGCCCCAGTCACACGGGAGGATTTGCCCCATGAAACGGACAGTTTAAGGGTGCATCAAACAGGTGCGATCATATGGCAACATCTGGGAAGCATAGAGCACCCGTCACCAACCCGTACTGTCAACCTGAAGAAGTGGATTTAAAAAGTACCAGCCAAAGGGTAGTAGCAACCAGAAAACGCAGGTCACAGGCAAGCATCGGATTGCGGAAGCAGAGTTAATCCGGCGCATCTGGCATGCACATGCATCCCGTAGCACATCTGATTGCACCATGCTAGTTCTTCATGGCCTTTGATGCGCTTCAATATCGCCATTTAATCTCCAGCTATCACCATATGCGCGGCACCTCGGGGAACTGTATGAACGCATTACCGCACATCTTTTTGATCCGGCACTAAAATGCCTCCCTTCCACTGTGGATTTTCCCGCTCGTGTGACTGGGGCCACAGTCTCAACAACATTTGAAGGAGAACAGTGTTATAATTCCTCTCAGGGCTGCATTATGACTTCCATGGGCACTTTTGCCTTTGTGGGACCAGCCTCCTTCCTCCATAAAAATATTTAAAATTATTTTTGATATAGCTTTACATATCTCCTGGCGCTCCTGCTATGAAGAACTTGGCCGCCAGTGTGGGACGTCGCGTATCTTGGTTTTTATGTAAATTATCAGAGCACCAAATTTTATGTAAGATATATTGTTTTATTATGTTGTTTTGCTTGTATGCATATTTTAACTTCGGCATGGCCGTCTGTTAGCCACCCTGGGCTGAAGATTGGATAGGGCGGGATATAAATCCCAAAAATAAAAATAAATAAAATAAAATAAATAAAAAGCCCCCCCCTGTCAATTTGAGAGGCCCAAAAAATTCCTGCTCAGCCCCAAAACCAGCGACCAGCTATTCCCAGACTGTCTCAAAAGAGGGAGGGACGGTGGGGAGGTCACGCGGCACTAGACTGTGGAAGGAGGCAGCCGCCACCAAGTCTGGCTGGCGTGCCAACCTCCCATTGGCCGGTATTCCCTCATTGAGCCCTAGTTGGCTCCCCCTACCCATGCGATTCATTCTGAGGAGGGGGGGGGCAAACACCGGCACCTGCTTCACTCGGCAGGCACCAGTCTTTTTTTTTTTTTTAAGGAATTACTTTCATAACTATGGCAGGTTTTTTCCTTTTGGAATATTTCAAAAAGAAA
>NW_015173693.1:153080-154892 GCF_001447785.1 Gekko japonicus | reverse complement strand
GCGTCATGGCTTTTTATGGCTTATGGAACTTCTGAAATGTCCACTTCATGATGAATTGCATGTGAAATTGGACTTTGGTATTACAACCCTACTGGAGTGAGACACAGTAAAATACTTGGGACTTTATTTTTCTTTCCATCTATTCTTCTTTCTGTATCTTGCTTACACCTTGGCCAATATTGTTATATAATTATATTTTTGCATAATTCAATTATTACTACACATTTCATATATTGGTTATCTCTAGTCAGTGGTTTTTGTGCTTTGTTCTTATCCTTGTACACTGGCTCCCCTTTTTTGGTCGCTCTTGGAAGAAAGAACAGCTCTTTTTCTGTACCGACTCTTTTATTATAAGTCCCCTTTCTCTGTGATTGGCTAAAATTGGCTCCAAAACCTCTCAGGGACTTCTGGGAGTTGTAGGCCTGGCCTCCTCCCACTGCTACTCAAGCTCCCTGGGTCTACTAGGCCTCTAGTTGCACAGCCCAAATCATGACACCACAGGAAGGGAGAGGGGGATAAATTACACCCTACAGGTGGACCTGGCGAAATGCTAGTGTGGGGATCCATGCCATGGAGCTGTGTGTGTGACTTCTGTGATTTGTACACTCTTCCCACCCTGACAAAAGGCTTCCACAATTGTGAATCCACATGTAAGCAAGCTTGGAGCACTGTGGGAGTGTTATATATCTGCCAAGAAGCATTGTTTTCATTATCAAAGTGATCCAATCAAAAGATGGCTTCCTTTCTTCTGTTCTTTACTGAGCATCAGAAACAGGGTTACAGGAAAGCTTGCCTGGCAGTAAGGAATTTCCCAATTCCACTGGAGCTAAATCTTTTACACATCCCTGATTCCTGAAGTAGATGACCTTGAGTTATCGCCAAAAGATGCATAAAACATAAGGCTGTCCTTTTGCAGTAGTTGTTGGTTGGGTTCTTTTTCTTTTTAATTTTTTTTCCCCTAGGAAACTGTCTCAAACATGAAACATAGCTCTCTCGAAGCCTTGATAAAGCAGTGACCTAAAGCTCCTCAGCAGCAGAATTGTTGGTTTTTAAATATATGATTCTAGACACTTGTAAGTGACATCCGGTTGAAAAGCAGTAAGTGGAAAGGTTGTGTTCTCACAGGCTTTGTAGTGGGGCATTGGGGCACAGATGCAGAGCATCGCAGACCTTGCAAGGTATTCAAGCAAAGCCTATGCTGATCTTCCCTGGTAGTCCTTGAAACTGTCCCAGGAAAAGGCCAAATTCAGTTAGAGTGAAGGAAACCCAGAACCCACATGCACACGGCTTGAATTCTATTATTCATGCTGTTTTACGATGAACATTGTTTTACACATTGCTTTACTGGTTTTGTAAGAACTGTTCTTAGGCCCCTGCCACACGAGGGAAGAAGGGACGGCCAAAGTGCGGCTTTTTAAAAGCCGCACCTAAATAGACACGCCGCGGCGGGATCATACAGATCCCCTGAGCCGCTGTGCATTTAACTCCCAGGCACGATTAGATGCCAGGGAGATGGGGAGAAAGGCACAGGAGTCTGCTGAACTGCGCATGTCAGAGCATGCGCAGTTCGGCAAGGAGCCGGGGATACATTGGCGAAAGAATGTGCCGGCAATCCCACAGCCAGCGTTGCTGCGGCCGTTCGAAAAGAACCACCTCGGTAGGTGGTTCTTTTTTGGTGCGGATCATCGCTGGAAGGGCCGGATCAGGGACGGACACGGTACGCTTCCCAGATGTTGCGGTGGGATCGCGCCCGTTTGCTCCGCCCCCGTTCCATCCCTCTCCCAGCCCTAATCCTCTCGTGTGGACAGGGCC
>NW_015173693.1:137957-152708 GCF_001447785.1 Gekko japonicus | reverse complement strand
ATACCTGTTACCATGAGGCTGTCCTCCCATACTGACCATGGGGCAGCAAAATGACTTGAGACAGCCCTGCCTTATAGCTAACCAGAAGGAAATAAACACGGCTTGCCTCCCTCTATTTTCCCCTTCCTTCTGCCGCCCCACGAGCCACAGCCGGGACAGTCACCTGGAGCTTTTTTCTAGAGCTTGTTGTATTTCTTCCCACAACGAGCCTTACTCCTAGTTGTAAATAAAGAAGGATTATGCTTGTGCACCCTGGACCACCTTCCTGAGACCCTTATGTGAACAGTTCTGTAGCTATGATAAAAATCTGGTGCTCAGTCTTGTGTGTTTAAAGTATTTGATGTGAGTGTGTGCATACCGTTGGGAATGCTTATCTCACCCTGTCTTTTTCAGCATCAGCATATATCAACAGCCTCTCATTTTAGCATTACCCTTTCAGTCACACTGGCATCAGGGACCTCTCCCTATTCTCATTTACTTTCTTCTTTCTGTTCTGTTCTCAGATACAGTCTTCAAGCCACTGTCATTTCCCCAAATCAGTGCATACACTCTGTGTCATAAACCCACCCTGGGTGTATATATTCTTACATGTGTGTTGCGTGCCTGTCCGCATGTAAAGCATGACTCTCTTCATTGAGCCACCCCAAGTTAAAATCTAGCCCCCACAATACTAGTGTCTTGGGGAACCCTGGTAAAGGCTGCCTCTGAGCAAGTACAAAGGGGAGAGCTGTCCAGTTGCTTTAACCAATCCCATGTGCAGCATGTAAGTGTGTTTGGGTGTGAGCAAGTGATCTAAGGTCAGTGAGGGGGAATCTGAATCACAGTCTGCTTTCTTAAAGAAGAAAAGACTTCATTGCTACAGTTTAAGCTAGAGCACAGACAGAGCATATAGTTATTCTGCCTACTGGTTACAGATCTAATGCAAAGGACACAAAACATAACACTAAGCTACGTTTAACCATGCAGAACAGTTACCTCTTATACCTCTCAGGTGTCTATGGAATAAGTGCACCTTCAGACCCCCTCCTGCTCTCTGCAGATGAGCCTAGCTCCCTGCGTTTGGACAAAGCATTTGAACAGAGACCAGTGGATATTTCAGCCTTTTAATCCATCCTGCCTTTTGTTGGCAGGAAGCCTCTCCCAATCCAGATTTAGGGTCTTGCCCATGTAGGAGGGTGCACATGAGCCTCCCTCCAGTCAACCTAGTGTACACCTTCATACCCAGATAATGTTTTACAATAGCTATCCATCTTGCCCCCCTCGGAAGGTAGGCAAATAGTTCTCTGGAAGCTAGGCAAATAGAGCCAGTTTGGTGTAGTGGTTAAGTGTGTGGACTCTAATCTGGGATAACCGGGTTTGATTCCCCACTGCTCCACATCTCCACGCTGCGCTTCGGGGGGCGGAGTTCCCCCCGGGGCCCGATTCCACGGCCGCGGAAATTGGGCCTCTGAAGCGGGGGTTTACCCGCCCCCCGCCTCCACTTGGCAGCCTAGTCCCTATCTCACTGTCTCAAGTGGGCCTCAGTCTGCTCACCCTTCCTCTCAGGATGAGGGTCTCTTCCCTGCAGCAGCCTTCCTTCTGGCTCTGCCCTCTTGGAAGAAAGAACAACTCTTCTTCTGTACCAGCTCTTTTATTGTAAGTCCCTTTTCCTGTGATTGGCTAAAATTGATGCCAAAACCTCTCAGGGGCTTCTGGGAGTTGTAGGCCTGGCCTCCTCCCACTACTACTCAGGCTACCTGGGCCTACTAGGCCTATGCTTGCACAGCCCAGATCATGACACCTTCCCTCTGTTGCTTGGGAGGGTATCACCAGAATACAAGTATTAAACCACAATTAACTCAAGATGAAGCCAGGATGTCTGCGTTCAGACATTTTTATTTATTTATTGTACTTATGTAGTAAAGTCGTGAATGAAAATGAGTGACATAGGAAATGGTAAAACTCTGCCAATCACTACTTTTAATGACCACGTCCCAATTATGGACTCTTTAAGTTTCTTAAGAACCCGGCAGCCCTTCTGGATACACAGCTGTGCGTTGGTCTGATGCCATTGTCATTGTCAGAAAGATGCAGAACCAACATAAAGCATAAATGGGGTGGGGGGGGGAGCTGTGCTTTGAAATGTCTCTTTCGGATTGATGTCTCTTTAATCACCCCGGCAGCAAAATTATTCCAGTAAGAAATCCCAAAGGAACACCGCAACTTCATTAGCAATCAAAAGGATATTATTTCCCTTTGGGGTATTGTTTTGCAAGCTGGTTTCATCAGTGGTGTCTTATTTTGGCAGGAATTGATCAATTGATCGGCATGGTGGAAGGTGAGGAAGCTGGTTGGGCTGGAGAGCAGTGTTCCCTCTAAGCTGAGTTAGTGTGAGCTAGCTCACAGTTTTTCAGCCTCTGGCTCACACATTTTTGTCTCCGCTCAGGAAGAAGGGCTCCAGAGCAAACTAATGTATGCAGCAGCCAAATCGCTGACTCACAACTTTAATGCCAGTAGCTCACAAGGTAGAATTCTTGCTCACAAGACTCCACAGCTTAGAGGGAACATTGCTGGAGAGGATCTCTTCCTCCAATGAAAAAAATGCCGACGATTACCAATTAATGGAGATCCATTTACTCGATTTTTTCCCAGAATTAAATTTACGAAGGGATTTTCCCCCTCTCTCTACACAGAAATCAATGTACTGCCAACATACCAAGTGGCTGCATTCAGTCCAAGGTGTTAGTAGAAATGCAAAATTACTGTCAAGATCAAGAGAAATGTTGGCCTAAATCTAGTTATTCTTTACACTCATGGCACACAATTCATTTCAGGTACCTCATATATACACTCCGGAACTGGCAAAAGTCCTCCAAGCACACATAATAGACAGAAAAACAGGTATACAATGGACCTAGCAAGTTTTCTTGTAAAGCATTGCAGGGCTATTCTTTCTACGAAATTTTCCCCAATTCATGCAGTTGCACAAATTGATTGGATCCAGCCAGCTTTTTCAGTAAACCTCCCCAGTTCTATGGCTGCCAGTTCTCCCACTATGGTGGGAGACTTCCTGCTGCAAGCCTAGGTTGACATAATATAATATAATATAATATAATATAATATAATATAATATAATATAATATAATATAATATAATATAATATAATATATGTATTAAATTATGTGTTTCTGTTCAGCAGTGACTTCATTTTGAGCTGGCCTGAAAATCTGGGATTTGCCACTGGCAAAAAGGGTCATTGTCATACATACATCTGAGTGAGCAAACATAACCATTTGTCCATGGTAAGTGAACACAGATACAAATTTAATAAATACATATAGCTACTTGGTGAGCCAAGGATGTGAACTCATCCAAGACACCATTTGTTATACATCTTACTCTACATCTAACCCAGTGTATAAAAGGTAAAGGGTAAAGGTTCCCTTGCTTGAAAGCCTGTCGAATCCTTGTAGAGTAGCAGGGGGAAATGGGGCGGGACGCGGCGTTCCAACACCATCATGTCATTCCTGGTATAATCCTGGAAGTGGCGCCATCTAGGAGTTCTTGAAAAAAGGCTGTTACCTTCCCACTGAAGTGGTACCTATTTATCTACTTGCAATTTCTTGCTTTCGAACTGCTAGGTTGGCAGGAAACCCAATGTATACTAAAATCCTTATTACCACTTGGTAAGGATCATATAGATGACCCTTGGACCCCAGATTGCTCATGTGAAAGTACCATGGTCATCTAGAGGAAGAAGAGATAAAGAGTTTGGTTTTATACCCCACTCTTCATTACCCGAAGGAGTCTCTGAGCGGCTTACAATCTCCTTCCCTTCCTCTCCCCACAACAGACACATCTGTGAGGTAGGTGGGGGTTGAGAGAGCTCTGAGAGAACTGCTCTTGAGAGAACAGCTCTGAGAGAACTTGTGAATGACCCAAGGTCCCACCAGCTGGTGGAAGAGTAGGGAATCAAACCCAATTCTCCAGATTAGAGTCACCGCTCTTAACCACTACACTACACTGGCTCTAGATGGCCATTCTGTACAGTTCTCCCAAGTTGTGGTGGTGTTCTTCAGTTGCACAGTCGAGTCCAACTCTTCGCGACCCCATGGACCACATGGTAAAAACAGCTCTACTCTTTACCGGACGTTATATCCAATACTTGAGAAGGAGTTGCAAACTGCTGTACCCTACGCTTTCCTATAGGTATTCATTTTAAAGAGAGCCAGTTTGGTATAATGGTTAAGTGCGCGGACTCTAATCTGGATTCAAAGAGGATTATTTAGCGTGTGTGACCGCAGCCTTACTTTTAGTTTATTACACAATTTGTTTTCTACCTTCATCTGAGAGGAAGGGAAAAATTACAATTGAAGCTTTAAGCCAGATATGCTGGTGAGGTTCTGAAATGGTGGAATGAACTTTACCACTGTAGGCTAGAAATACGAAGGCCTAAAAGAAAAGGAAAAAAATTCATGAGGATTTCCACCCATTTTTCAATAGAAATATATATATATATATTCCTTTTTAGAATGAATGAAATGCTTCTTAAGGCAAAGGAATTTTTTCTGCTAGCTCAAAATGTATAACATGAAAATGTCTGATAACTTTTTCCATTTTTCCAGCGGAAAACTTGGGAAATATAGGGAAGCATGGGGGGGGGGGGACAACTCCTGTAATCCCCCCTTTAGAATGAGTGAAATCAAAGACAGAGAAGAGATTGGATTTATATCCTCCCCTTACTCAGAGCGGCTTACAATCTCCTTCCCCTTCCTCTCCCCACAACAGACACCCTGTGAGGTAGGTGGGGCTGAGAGAGCTCTTTCGAGAACTGCTCCTTTGAGAACAGCTCTGAGAGGACTTGTGACTGACCCAAGGTCTCACCAGCAGCTGCATGTGGAGGAGTGATATTTAATATGCTTTAATGATAATATATCATTAATGATAATATACCATTAAAGGGTTCAGTGTTTTCAATATTATAGCGTTTAACACTATAGCTACCTGCTGTGACTGTATAAGAGCATTCCAGCCCAAACAGGACACTTAGGCTCTGGTCACATACACTAAATAATCCACTTTCAACCCATTTTCAATGCCGTTTCCAAATGGATTTTTCCAGTTTACACAGTAAAAATCCAGTTGGAAAGTGTCCCTGGAATCTAACCCCCTTACTACATATGTTTTGCCCTTGATTCTAGAATCATGAGAACTTGCCACTTCAGATGATAATTGATGATAATTGACGTGATGAAACATATCCATTATTTAGAATGGGGGCAGATTGTTTCAAGTGATCCATTTCAAATTAGGACTCTCTATAACACAGTGGAAGTGTTTGAAATGTTATCTGACACGGCAAAACCACTATATATTTGTAGAAATATATTTATGGACATTTATTTCACAAACAAAATCAGGTCATCAAAACTGCCATGTCAGAAAGTTCAGAGAACTAGCACCGCTCATAACACCCTTCCCCTCATTAGCATGATTTAGTGGTTAAGAGGGTTGGACTCTAATCCACGCCTCCACATGACCTGGGGCCAGTCACAGTCCTCTCAGAACTCTCTCAGCCTCACCTACCTCACAAGTGAGGTGTCGTAGGGAGGGGAAGGCAAGGCAATTGTAAGCTGCTTTTGAGGCTCCTTAAGGCAGAGCTGCGGTGGCTCAGGTGGTTTGCAAAACCACTATATATTTGTAGAAATATATTTATGGACATTTATTTCACAAACAAAATCAGGTCATCAAAACTGCCATGTTAGAAAGTTCAGAGAACTAGCACCGCTCATAACACCCTTCCCCTCATTAGCATGATTTAGTGGTTAAGACGGTTGGACTCTAATCTAGAGAACTGGGGTTGAATTTCCACCCCTCCACATGACCTGGGGCCAGTCACAGTCCTCTCAGAACTCTCTCAGCCTCACCTACCTCACAAGTGAGGTGTCGTAGGGAGGGGAAGGCAAGGCAATTGTCAGCTGCTTTTGAGGCTCCTTAAGGCAGAGAAGGGTGCAGTATAAAAACCAACTCTTCTTCTTCATCATGTGGTACAAGTGGCTCCATCACCTCATTTGAATTCTCTTGCCACATGAAACTCAATCCATGAACAGAGTCCAACACAATTTGACATGCCTCAAAAACTGGCTCACTGTCTTTATTCTTGCCCTTGACCCCAAGACATGAGCTGGACCTCTCATGCAGTCCAGTTCCACAGGGAACTTTACTACCAAGTGACTGCAAGTATATAATTCCACAGGAAAAATAGTCCACCCTCCAAAGAAGCCATTTCATCCAAGGTAACTGATCTCTGTAGTATAGAAATAAATTGTAACTCTGGGAGATCTCCAGGCCTCACTTTGGCACTGGCAACCCTATGCATCACTAATTGTGGTAAATAACCCAACCTCAGGTCCTGGCTTCATATCCTGGCTCAATGGAGCTTAACAAACTGTAACAAGTGGTGTAGCCTGCCTTCAGCCAATCACACTAACCCTGTTGGTTTAATTAAACCAAGGTTTAACATGATCTCTGAATTGAGCCAATGGGTTCAACCACATCAAAGGAAAGTTCAGCTTCTTAGATACAGGCTTCAAGAATAAAACAGATTAAGAACAGAAGAACATAGGAAGAGCCCTGATGGATCAGACCAGTAGTCCATCTAGTCCAGTGGCCAACCAGTTCCTCTGGACAGCCAACAACAGGGCCTAGAGGCTGAGACCTTCCTCTGATGTTGCCTCCTGACTCTGGGATTCAGAGGCTTAGTGCCTCTGAATATGGAGGTTCCCCTCAGTCACCATGGCTAGTAGCCATTGATGGATTTGTCCTCCAGGTTATCTTCAGCTGCTCTGGTTGAAGGGCAAGATCAAGGCATTTCCAATCTATATATCTAATACCAAAGTAGCCCCCTCTGTGCGGATATCTAAATCAGCACAGAGGGGGCACTTGGGGGGGAGAGTTTTGTGCACACGTGGGGCGGTCCCCAGGTGTGCACAAAAATCTTAAAAGTTTTTTTAAAAAATCGGGGGGATACTAATCCCCCCAAAACTGACAGAGTGTCCCCTGCGCATGCATAGGGAACGCTCTGTAGCCAGCCTCGCCGCCGCCGCGGAGCCGGGCGGGTGGGGAGGACTGGCCTCGCCACCGCCACCGCCTCAGAGCCGGGCGGGGGGGAGGACTGGCCTCGCCGCCGACTCGGGGAGATCGAGGGGGGATGGAGGAGACGGAGCTCTTCTCCCCCCCCCCGCGAGTACCGCGGGTCTCCTTACTTGTACTTTCTAATTGTAAAACAGTAGGATGCTTTTCTTCAAAGTAGGGTCCCAATCTATTGGTGATTGGCACAGCCAGAATGTGGAGAATGAGAGACCTTTAGGATCTAGAACTTACTATGAATTTACAGGTCTTTTTGTGTGGGAGGGTTTGTCATTTTTCTGTCTTAGACCCAGTGCCACACCTCTTCTTCCTTTCCAGACTGACTGATCATCTTAAATCAGGATGTGAACTTCAGCATTCCAGTTTTCTGCTGCTTCTGGACCCCTTTCCTTCTCTTCCCACATTTCTGACCCTGGCCATCTCTCACCTGTGTTCTCTCATGTTTCACACTTGCAGCAGAATGAGGTGGCAAGGTGCAGAAGTGGTAGAACAGACTGTACCACACAGCCAGCAGGCCAGAGATTATCCCCCCCCCCGCCACCAAAGTTAGTTTACATTAACTAGCCCAGTATGCAGCGAGTTAAGCAGGAATCTGATGTGTTAATTTTTTTGTTTATAGGCAGTTTTTACATTCAGAAGGTGACACCCCCACCTGCCATTTGAAATGGTACAGTCCATTTTGTCATCTCAGAATTCTCTCACCCAGGGCTATATTTGGGCAGGAACGCACAGGAACGGAGTTCCGGCTGGCTTCAGAGTTGGCCACGCCCACTACAGCTAAAACCTCTGCACATGTGGCTACAGAGGGAAGGCCTGGAGAGCAAACCCCCCCCCAGCGACTCTGAAGCGGGCGGGCCGGGGGGGCTGGAAGGATCGGGGAGGCATTTAAGGGCCGGCTTGCCAGGCATCCCGCAGCCGTGGGGCACCTGGGCAAGTCAAGGGAAGACATGGGGTGTGGCCTAATATGCTAATGAACTGTGCTGTTGGGGTGTGGCTAATATGCTAATGAATTTCTGCTGTTGGGTGTGGTCTATTATGCTAATGAGTTCCTGCTGGGCTTTTTCTACAAAAAGAGCCCTCACCTAATTCTGCCGCGCGAGTAGACCATGCCTCAGGCTGATCTACTTTCCTGCAGCGTCTTCAAGGCCACGCTTTTTGCATGAAGCAGATAAAAATGGCTTTATGATTTGTGATTCTGATGAATAAGGGCAAATTTAGATAACAGGAAAAAGAGAGCTTTTCTTTGTAACCACAGAGTAAGAGAAAAGTTTGTGATCATACTTCTGTTTGTCACGGAGAAAATCGGACGCCTCTTTTATATAGTCTTTCCTTTTCCTTGTTATTTTCTGTTATTTGTTATTCTTTCAATTAAAAAATTAAATCATCCCCCCCCCCCCAAAAAAGGCCCTGCTGCTTCTTTTCCCCGGCGTCCTCTTTGTCCCATCCTTTTTATAGGCCCAACTTGCCCTCCATGCTTTTCTGTAGAATCTCAAACAACTTGGCCAAATACAGCCAAAGGCCCTTCTTTCTTCTCCTGACATCCGGGTAGTTCATTGCATGGACTCCATCAGAGTCATAATAAAAAATCTCTTGCGGCGTTACAATATAGCCAATGTGAGCTATCCCAATCATCGGTCGGAAACAATATATTGACAGCAATGGGAGACAACTTTCTTTTCTTGCTCTCCGAAGGTAACATAGCATTATTTTCTATGTTGGAAGGAAGCGGAAAAGACATTAGGCCACAGTTGCTTACCCTGAGCATCCGGCTGCAACATATTTCCAAATAAGTCATGAGTTGAAACAACAGTGCTGGTCCGCTGATTGGATGGTGACATCCAACCGGTTAACAAATTCAAGACAGATGGCAGTAGATCAACACCAGCGTGTCTTTGTCGCCGCACAGCCAGCGCCAGTAAAAACTTGCTTACGAGTCGGGGAGATTCATGGCCCTTCTGCCTCATAGTCATATGACACCTAGTGACTCAACAGTGAATTGCAATGCATAATTCATTAAGAATGGCTGTTGTGCAAAATTCATAAGAAATTAAGGAGCTTTTTTTAAAAAAAATGTTCTGTTTCCTTGGATGGAGAATAAGGCCTCAAGGGGAAAAAACAAAATATCAAGAAAAGAGCTGTATAACACTGTCATCCATCGATGGAATGCAGTTATGTTAACAGCTTAAGAGACTTCTGCAGGATCAGACCAAGGGCCCCTTTTACATTAGCAATCCTGTTTCCATTAGTTGGCAGGGTTGCCAATATCCAGGTGGGGGCTGGAGTTCTTATGGAATTACAACTGATCTCTAGATGAAAGAGATCACTTCCTTTGTAGGAAATGACGGCTTCAGAAGGTGAACTATATGGCAACACAGCCCTGCTGAGTTCCCTCCTGAAACCAGGGTTGCCAACTTCCAGATGATGGCTGGAGATCTCCCACTATTACAACTGAACTCCAGGTGACAGAAATCAGTTCACCTGGAGAAAATGGCCACGTTGGAAGCTGAACTCTATGGCATTATATCCCATTGAAGTCCCTACCCAAACCCCATCATCCTCAGTCTTCACCCCCCTCTCCAATATCCAAGTATTTCCCAATCCAGAGTTGGCAGCTCTATCTGAAATTCTGCCCTCCTCAGGCTCCGCCCCCAAATCACCAGGAATTCCCTAACCCAGAGTTGGCAGCCATAATTAGTAGACAGACTGGTACTTCCAAGAAACCTTAAAACAGGACAAGAAGGCCTTGGGGTTCTGTTTGGAAGGATTTTGAGGTATGCTGCTTTTGAACGTGGGGGTTCCATTTAGCTATCCTAACAGCCATGGCTAGACCAATTCTCCATGGATTTCATTAATCCCCCTTTAAAGCTATCTCAGTGGCCATCCTCAGCTCTTGTACCAGTAGATTCTATAAACTAATAACACATTATGTGAAAAATAACTTTCATTGTAAAGCAATGCTTTTCCCCCTGTCATTTGTTGTTGTTCAGTCGCACAGTCGAGTTCGACTCTTCGCGACCCCATGGACAAGATCTCGCCAGGCCCTCCTGTTTTCCGCCGTCCTCTGAAGTTGGCTCAATTTCATGTTCGTTGCATCTATGACACTGTCTAACCATCTCATCCTTTGCCGTCCCCATCTTCTTTGACCTTCAATCTTTCCCAGCATCAGGGTCTTCTCCAGTGAGTGCTCCCTTCTCATTTGGTGGCCAAAGTATTTGAGTTTCAGTTTCATTATCTGGCCCTCCAGGGAACAGTCAGGGTTGATGTCTTTTAGGATTGACTGATTTGATCTTCTTGCAGTCCAAGGGGCTCTCAAGAGTCTTCTCCAGCACCATAGTTCAAAAGAATCTATTCTTCGTCGCTCGGCCTTCCTTATAGTCCAACTCTCGCAGCCTTACATGACTACTGGGAATACCATTGCTTTGACCATGCGGACTTTTGTTGGCAGGGTGATGTCTCTGCTTTTTATCATGCTGTTTAGGTTCGCCATCGCTTTCCTCCCAAGGAGCAGGCGTCTTTTAATTTCATGGCTGCTGTCACCGTCTGCGGTGATCTGGGATCCCAGGAACGGGAAGTCTGTCACTACTTCCACAACTTCCCCTTCTATTTACCAAGGAGTGATGGGGCCGGATGCCATGATCCCTGTCATACAGAGTACATAATGGCTGGTGGCCTATGTGACGGCACAGGCCTGCTTGACCTACAGACCCTGTTCTGCCTATTCCCGCCATTGGATTGTCAACTCCTGGAGGGAGCTGTTCCTCTTCCTTTCTCTAGGGTATTCACTGCCACCACCTATTGATTTTAGGGGTCCTGAATGCGAGGAACAGGACTCTCAAGCCCCCTATCCAGTTCTGAGGCCTGCTAACCAGTGCCTGGTTTCCCCTGGAGGGTTGGCTACTTGTACCCTGACCCCCTTTAAACAGTAGCATGTCCAACAGCAGTTGTGGTGCTGTGTGGTACAAAGAACTGCCACCAGCATCAAAGAGTAAAATATTTATTTAAAAGAAAATGTTTACAAGCATGCTTTAGCACCAAACCAACTCAGCAGTACAGAAACAAAAGAGATTTGGTTATAAAGACATCCTTTCCCCCTCTCCTCTAAACATACCCTAGCTGATGTTATCAGTAGGGCAGACACCTGGACTTAGAAAGTTACAAATTCTCTACAGCTCTTTCATTACCCTCCTGGCTCCCTATAGGCCTTCCCCAGACCGCATGGTCAAAAATGGCTACTGGCCTGCAGACCAGAGCTCAGCAGTCTGTTCTCTTCCAAAGACCAGCACCAAGAGACCCTTCCTCCTAAATTAAAGGAACCCTCCTTAGACTGTAGGGAGACCTCACATTCAGATGAGTGGAAAGGTATGATAATGGGCCAGCGACTTCAGACTGAAAGTACTGTAGAACATTCCATTTAACGGCACTGTTCCCTTCTATATCTACACATGGCACGTATTTATACTTGTGACTATTAACTACATAATGATTTATATGACAGTCCTGTAGGCAATTAGCCACTCTTCTCTTCACGCCTTCAATGAGATAGGTCCAGAGTAAGTAATCTGAGGGTTGTGGCGAAACAAAGTCAAGTTCAAGGAACTACAAATGAAACAATTAACATAGGACCGGGGGGGGCAAAATCTTGTTAAGCCTGTGGGCACTTTTGGAATTTTGAAAACCAGAGAAGGTTCTCAAAATGGCCGCCATGGGAGCCTGGGCAGCTATTGATGTATTGATGTTCCCTGTCTCCTGAGGTTTTCTGAAATACCTCCTGCTGCAATGAGATGGAGGAGAGCCAGGACTAGATATTTGCTTTGGGGAAGAATCAGATGGGCCTCAGGAAACATCTCGGTGAGCACCGTGACACCCATGGATGTCATGCTTGGGTCAGTGGCCTTCCGTTACCTATACAGCAAAGCTCTGTTATTTTGCAATCAGGCCTATTCCACATCCACATTTATTATTTCGAAGTTTTACCAGCTTCACTCAAACACTCAAAAAATGTTTTCTGCTAAAAAAGTAAATTGTTTGTACGTTGAATGAATACTCTTGATTCCGCCAGCAATTCTGCTGCCATTTTAATTTGCCCCTGTTTTGAGTGCCTCCCACAGGCAGCTCTGGCTGGAAAAAATCAAGCACTGCTGGCTAAGGAGGATGGCAAGAACAGCTTGAGCAGCTTTGGAGCTCTACTAGGTGGACTAGTCTCCTTCCTTCCACCAGCCACAAAGCTCTGGCAATTATGACGGAAGCTTTTCTGAAAAGAAGTGTTATGTATGGAATGGAATGTTGTATGTATTGAGCTTGAGTCTGATGCAAGGCATTGTAAACCGACCTATCAGAACAAGGGAAGTTCTGGAGGGAAGCAAAGTGATTGGTCTTTATGTACAGTATCTGATTGGATGTTATCTGACATGTGGGCGTGGCTTGCCAAGGCCGGACTGTTTAAAAAGGAGCCTGTTGCTCAGGTGTTTGTCTCCGCCTGGTTCTTCTGACTTCGTGTCCAATAAAGCTGTTATCACTGTTCACCTGCTGCCTCGAGTCTCGTATCTAACAAGAAAGATGCAGAGTTTTGGGGCTCTTATACCCATAGGATCTCTCTTGCCACAATTTTACAAGCTTCTGGTGTCTACAGCCTAGGCAGCAGGTATCACAGAAGCGGTTCCTAGGAGACTTGTGGAGGCCACAGGAAATATTTTATTTATTATTAGAATGTTTCTACCCTGCTTTTCCCTGTATGGCAGGGTCCTGGCCTGGAAACACTGCCCTGTAGGTGGAGGTGATTTCTGCACAGGCATGCTGAGGGGTTGCCTGGCAACAGGACAAGAGGGAAGAGGTGAAGTCCAAGATAGAAAAGGGGAAACTGAGGTGTTTTCCTGAGGGGCTGGAGATTTTTCTATGGACAAAGTCCCAGAGAAGACAGCCTGAGCAGTCATGAGAAGGCAAGTTGCCAGAAGAGCAGCCATGATGGGTTTTATAATGTTCTGCTAGAACCTGGGAGACCCGTGTTCAAACTGTATTCTGCTTGCTGGGTGACCTCAGGTGAGTCCCATACTCTCAGGCTAACCTACCTCACAGGGTTTTTCTGGGAATAAAATGGAAAAGAGGAGAATATTGTAAGCCACTTAGGGCCCCATGAGAGAAGTGAGGTATAAATGAAACAAACAAATAATATTAATCTTGGCTTGTTCTCTGCAGTTGAATGATGACCTGTAAGCTTAATCCTGTTTTCACAAACTGACCATAGTCAAAATAAACCCTATCTTCACATTATGTCTGAACTAAGCCTAAATTAATAAACCACAGTCCTAATCTGGTTTGACAGACCCTAGGTAGCCATAAGTGGAGAGGCCCACATTCAGACAATCTCACTAACCACAGTTGGTTTATTAAACCTCAGCTTCACATGATTTCTGCACTGAGCCTCTGAGTGAACAACCTGAGTTAAAACAAGCAGGAAGAGTCTGATTTTTGAGCTCATTCCCTTCACAGTTCACAGCATCGTTTAAAAAAATGGAAGAAAATGACAAAATTTTCAAGTCAATTTGTGCTGTACACACAAAACTGTGTTTTGAAGGGGGAAAATGGAGAAGTAATTAAAACATGAGGCACTCAGTCCCAATAGTCACCCTCGTTTTGATCCAGACAGTATTATTCAGAATGAAACGCCTCATTCTCAGACTCCCATTGTGTGTCTGGAGGCAAGGAAGTTGGCTGAGAACTGTTGTCTTCTTTATCAAAATAATTTGTCTGCAGTTTCTCAAGTGTATTGTGGTGATCGAAAAACATCCAAGAGGTGTTTTCATTGCGTAAGCAGTCATTGGCATTAGCGGTACAGCAGGATTGTAGATAATGCAGATTGGAAAGCATTTGATGACAATTTAGCGCTTGAAATGTCCTGAATAATTCAGCCTGTGAGTCCTGAGTATCATTCTTCTTGCCACAATATTAAAACTACATGGCAAAACAGATCATTATGAGATCAAAGAGAAAGCACTTGACAAAATAAAAGCTGACATTGTAGGAGAACACTAGCAGTAAACACTAGCAGTAAAGCCCGTTGTGAAAGCAATACAACGAGATCTAGAAAGATAAGATTTGTAACGAATGCATAGGCTGGAAGAAGGTAAAGTACCTCCTGGAGATTTGGGGGGTGGATTCTGTAGAGGGCAGCATTGGGCGGGAGGGCGGAAGGACTCAGCAGGTATAATGTCATAGGGTCTACCCTCCAAAGCAGCCATTTTCTCCAGGGGAACTGATCTCTGTCATCTGGAGATCAATTGTAACAGCGGGAGATCTCCAGGTCCCATCTGGAGATTGGCAACCCTAGGGGAAAGTCAGCTGCACAGCAGGGGGTTGAAGAGAATGGTTTGATGGCTGCTGGGCCAAGATTGGCAACAATAGTTCCCCAGGAGCAAATGGCTGGTTTGGAGGGTGGAGTCTATGGCGCTGTACCTGTCTGAGGTCCCCCTCTCCGGGCTCCACTCCTCAAATCTCCAGGAATTTCCATACCTTAAGCTTGCAACTTTATCTCCTCCCCTCTCAGCAGCCTCTTTCTAGGCAAAATTCTGTCTTTCTCATTAGCGGGGAGCAAAGCAGCTTACTTCAGTCTCTTCGGCTTTGCGATCT
>NW_015173693.1:135922-137595 GCF_001447785.1 Gekko japonicus | reverse complement strand
TTAGGGCCCCATGAGAGAAGTGAGGTATAAATGAAACAAACAAATAATATTAATCTTGGCTTGTTCTCTGCAGTTGAATGATGACCTGTAAGCTTAATCCTGTTTTCACAAACTGACCATAGTCAAAATAAACCCTATCTTCACATTATGTCTGAACTAAGCCTAAATTAATAAACCACAGTCCTAATCTGGTTTGACAGACCCTAGGTAGCCATAAGTGGAGAGGCCCACATTCAGACAATCTCACTAACCACAGTTGGTTTATTAAACCTCAGCTTCACATGATTTCTGCACTGAGCCTCTGAGTGAACAACCTGAGTTAAAACAAGCAGGAAGAGTCTGATTTTTGAGCTCATTCCCTTCACAGTTCACAGCATCGTTTAAAAAAACTGAAGAAAATGACAAAATTTTCAAGTCAATTTGTGCTGTACACACAAAACTGTGTTTTGAAGGGGGGAAAATGGAGAAGTAATTAAAACATGAGGCACTCAGTCCCAATAGTCACCCTCGTTTTGATCCAGACAGTATTATTCAGAATGAAACGCCTCATTCTCAGACTCCCATTGTGTGTCTGGAGGCAAGGAAGTTGGCTGAGAACTGTTGTCTTCTTTATCAAAATAATTTGTCTGCAGTTTCTCAAGTGTATTGTGGTGATCGAAAAACATCCAAGAGGTGTTTTCATTGCGTAAGCAGTCATTGGCATTAGCGGTACAGCAGGATTGTAGATAATGCAGATTGGAAAGCATTTGATGACAATTTAGCGCTTGAAATGTCCTGAATAATTCAGCCTGTGAGTCCTGAGTATCATTCTTCTTGCCACAATATTAAAACTACATGGCAAAACAGATCATTATGAGATCAAAGAGAAAGCACTTGACAAAATAAAAGCTGACATTGTAGGAGAACACTATATATCACATTATTTCACCATCTTTTTGAAGAACCCTTTGCAGGAGGTAGGAATATAGTGTAGCCAGACTATGACACATCCCTTCCCACTGACTGTTCCCACTAAGCAGAAATCCTTTAAACTATATTTATTTCTTCTTTTTAATGATGTGAGAAACCGTCATTGGTATTTGGTTTTATACAACTGTCTGTCTCAAACAAGCATGTATAGCAGATAGTACTTGAAAAGATAGTCCCGTAAAGAGACAGAAGTTATAGGCAATAGATTGACCACATTCTCTTCAAATAGTTTCTTCAAATATAAGGCAACACCTTTATCAAAAAATATTATTTTATTTTATCTCATAGGTTCTTGCCAAAGATAATTTTTTTCCTGGTATCTTGGTTTGCCCTGATGCACATAAAATTCACATCCGCGCTGTGCCAGATTCTACGATGCTGGTGAGAGGATATTATAAGCAGATAGTTGTTAATTTTACCTCTACATACCAAAGTAAAGAATAGGTCCTTGGATCTGCCCTGCAATCCCAGTTTTGCTGCTCCTCTAAACCTTTGCATTTATTTATTTATTTGTGAAATGTGTCTCCTGCCTTTTGTCCCAGACAAGGCCGCCAAGGCAGCTAACAAGCAGGACATTACAAATCCCATCATAAAATCAGTTACATCCTAAATAAAGCATGCATTAAAGCCAGTGATTAAAAGGAAGCATCGGGAGGAGAGCTCATTAAAGGAATGCCGCACAAAACAAAACAAAAATCTTCACA
>NW_015173693.1:129902-135751 GCF_001447785.1 Gekko japonicus | reverse complement strand
TTTTGGATTGCTAGCTATTGGGGGGGGGGGGATGTGCAGATCTGTCCTCGCAGAGGAGGGAGAGCTTGTACCTGAATAAAACTCAGTCTTAAAGGTGCCACTGGACTGTTTTGGACCGGGGGGCTGTGGGGGACTCTGCATTTTACCTGGCTGCTTCTTGCTCTGACTGAGGGCTGCTGGGAGCAGGGGGCGGGGCTTGTTGCATGTGCCTGCCCCCTGTGCTCTTTACTGCCGGAGCTCTGTTCCTGTGCGCTCCTGCAGGAAATGACCCCTGCCCGCCAGCAGAAAACAGTGATAGAAGGGGGAAAATGGCTATCCCAGGGGAGGGTGTTTCACTGTTTTGGTGTCATGAACAAGAAGACCCTCTCTTGACTTGTCCCCCACCTGAAGTCAGAAGGCAGGGGCACTCAAAGCAGGGCTTCAATAGCTTCGTTACCTTGCTACCAGGTGGATGCTCAGAGTAGCTGTCAGATTTTGCGGGTGACCAGAATGCCTTTTGCTAAGCTACATATCTAAGGAGCAAAAGAAACCAAGTACCAATGATATGATTAATGATGGCATGGTTGGAGCAGTTAGCATGGGAAGGCGAGTGTGAAAAGTTCCTAAAAAGACACGTTTGCAATCTAAAAAAGTTTAAAATAATTGATTTTAAGAGGAGGAAAAACAGAATTTACATGGTACTTAAAATTTAAAGCAATAAACCTCAGAAATTGATGAAATATTATAAAAAATAGAAGCAGCAGAAAGCCAGATGCAGCCAAAAACGTTACTCTTTGTTCAAAGAACTGGATGAGGTCAGTTTGTATATTGCTTTAAAAACATATCAGCAAGATGCAGTAGGAAGAAAAATCTCTTGGAACATGATTTAAGGGTTCATAAACCAAAACTCATTGAATCCGTCCTGTGGAACTGAAAGCACAAATTAAGATTGGCTAAGAAGCTTGTCCTGCGGCCAATAAGGAGAAAAAAATACAGGTCTGGACAATAACATGGGAGTTTGCAGACATTGTGTTGCCACCTACAGCACAGGAAGGTAACTTTAAATCACTCCCTTGGGAAATGGTGACCCAGGAAGAGCTAGATCAGCTATTCTGTGGACTACATTTACCCAGGGTTGCCAGGTCCCTCCTGGCAACCAGTGGGGGATTGGGGGGAACTTAAACCAGGAGCACGAGGGAGGCTCCAGTGACATGCAGCGACATGCCTGCCTTACTGCCCACTTGACCTGGAAGTGACACCATCACATTCAATACATCAGGGTGACACTCTTGGTATTTGGGCAAAAGCTCTATGATAAATTTAGGTTCTACCACAGAGTTTTTGCCATATACCAGAGGGTCGCCCCCAACATCTCAGATGTGATGACATTACTTCCGGGTCATGTGGGCAGTGACATAAGTACATCACTGCACCTCAGCAGAGCTTCCCTCTTTTTCTGGGTAAGTTCTTCCAGCCGGCCAGCTGATGGGCGGCTGAGCAGTGGGGCCTGTTAGCAGGGAACCCCACCTCCACCAGACAGTCTGGCAATCCTACATTTGCCAGATGGAAGAAATTTTAAAATTCAGCCAGTAATGACTGGGGTTCACAATCTGCCTATGTGTGGCCCTTTATAAAAAGTTATTATGAATTTTAATAGATATGCCTTTCTCTTGAAACAGCACGATTGCTGAAGCAATATTTGTTACGTGAAATGGCTCTTAGATAATTAGTGCTTGGGTATATTTTAGTGTTAGAATCATGCAGTTCAGTAGCAGTCCTTTACAATGCACTACTACACAGTGAAAATTCAATAATTGCATGTGAGTTGAGCATACAAATATGCACACTTTATCACAGGTATTAGTGTGCAGAAAATATTTGGCATAACTATATTTTTTTAACACTGGCTTTTGATTTTGATATCATTAGTGTTTTTCTTTGGTATTTTTCATTTCTTTCCCCCACCCCTTATCTTTGCAAAGGCTATTATTGAAATCTGAGAGTTTTTAAAATGTTAAGAATAGATTATGGTAGTGAGGATTCTACATGAACAACTTTCATTCTGCTTTCAGTATATAATGTTGAGATGTTCTTACCAAATTGTGAACTGTAATTTGGTTATATTGACAGACCAGACATGCAGATTTTAGCAACTATACGTTTTTCTAAAAGTCTGAAGAAAGAATTCTTCTAAGGCCCACAGTAACTTGCCCCTGAATAATTTCCCATTTCTAATTCTCAGTGTATTGACTTTAAAAAGAAGAATTAACTGATCAAAGTTGTCACGTCAGAATGATAGTTTTCAAAACAAAAAAATGTCCAGTGTCCTCCTAAATAGAGGCTGAGTTCAGACTGGCAGTTTGAAGCGGGAGGGAGTCGTGGCAAAAAAAAAGAGCCGGAACAAACTGTTCCGGGTTTTCCCCGGTCACACTGCACCGACTAATGCAGGAGCATACCGGGAAGGAGGCACAAGGGAGTGTTCACACTTTTGGCCCGGAGGGGCAGCTGTAAGTGGCTTTTTCTGGTAATCTGGTTGTGCACGCTTATGCGCTCATAAGCGCTCATAAGCCCTCGTGCGCATAAGCATATCCCTACCGAATCACAGGTTTTCGTGTTCACACTTCCGGGAAGTGGGATGGATGTGGGATAATCGCGCTTTCCAGGGTTTGATACCACTTTCACCTGGTATCTTTTAAACTCGGGAGGGAAGCGTTACAAGACAGGTTGAGTACAGCTGGGGGACGCCAGGCAGATGTGCCTGTGTGAACCGCCCCTTTAATCTGTTTGTGAAACATTTGTGGCTCGTGCCTATATAGGGGCAAACTGCCAGTCTGAACTGGGCCAGAGTTAATGCCATTCTGAGCCTGTTGACTTCAGAATCAAAGGAACTTTTCTAAAGGATGGCACTGCTAGCTTTTGCTTAGGCAATGAATGCAGCTGTTGTGGATGTATATCCCATTATGCATCTGATTCCCATTGAATTTAATAGCTACATCTGATAGCATTATGCCTTGATATATCGGGCCAATAAAGGTCTCTTTTTGTAGCAGGAACTCCTCTGCATATTAGGCAACACACCCCTAATGTAGCCAATCCTCGAAGAATTTACAGAGCTCTTTTTACAGGGGCTACTGTGAGCTCTTGGAGGATTGGCTACATTAAGGGTGTGTCGCCTAATATGCAAAGGAGTTCCTGCTACAAAAAGAGCTGCAGCAAAGCACAGCTAGCTCTATATCAGGGCCACCATATTTATGTCTTGTTATTTTGTTTCATTTCTCTAATATTTTTTTTAAAAAAAGAATCTTTATCTACTATTATGACATAAATATTAAGAAAACCTTCCAACCGTATCAGTGACATGAAGTATACCATAAACCCAAATGTGTGCAGTACCGTTGATATCAACCAGCATGGCACAACACGGTGGGGAAGGTTTCAAGTTCTCCACAACTCTCCGTTAGGCTTGATGTTAAGGGCAGGGGAGAGATGTTTCAGGCCATGGTCTTGAGGCCTGCTTGTTCTATATTTTGTCTATACATTCCAGAGTATGCAGACACTGTAATCTATTTATGGTTAGAGTCTCACTTGCAGTGATAAAATGTCCGGTTGATCTTGTCAGATAAATGGATAAGAAGCCATATTTATTTATTTATTTTATTCAATTTCTATTCTGCCCTCCCTGCGAGCTCAGGGCGGATCACAGTAAGATTCTAAAACACATAAATAGAATTTTACAAACTAATTTAAAACAATTTAAAACAGCATAGATTTAAAAAAGAAAAAAACACAAAAGAGGTCGTACTGTTTCACTGTATATATTATTTCCATGCTGGCATCTTTAGGTCGCTGAGATCTTATTGATCCAGGCTGCGTTGAGGTGGTAGGCTGCTGTATAGAAAAATTGCTTTCTGCTTTCTATATCCACATGCCTTCTCCTGTGATGTCTTTTGATAACATGCTGTGTCTTAGTTCCTGTTGCAAGCCAAATGGTGAGGCCACATGGCCTCAATAACCATGCCATAAACCCACATGCCTTCACACCTTTCTGCCAGAATGCCAGACAATGAGACTCTACACTCTGGCCCACATGAGACTAGTCACGTAGGCCATGAAGTACCTGGAAACTATGTCAATTGCTTGCAGGAGGGCCCCCAAACTTATAGCCTATCCCCACACGCAGCTATGGCAACCAGAAATTGGCCACACACCCTGCTACTCGTGATTGGCTGATGGCGTATAATTGTTTGATCCCTATGGGAGTGAGTCTCTTCTTGTTCTCGAGTCTCTTGTTCTATTAGTTCTGAGGCTCTTGCTGCCTGTTTTATTGCACCTGAAATGCTGTCTCTTGGAAAACAAAGACCTGCTTGGTGACTTGGAGCACATGGGTGTGCAAAGATGGGATTTCCCTTCAAAATCCCTTGGACTATTCTGGACTGTTGGATGTTCCTGAATTGGTAACTATGAATCTTTAATGTGTAGTTAAGGCAAAGAGCCATAGGTTTTTCTTGTTTTCAGTAATCTCTTATAGTCTGTCGGCTAAGCTCTGTACTGAATAAAGATCCTTCTTATTGCTAATTTGTCTCTGATGTTGTAACTTGAACTCCAAGGCTAAATCTTGTGGAGTAAAAGTGTGCATCTCTGGAATGAGTTGCTACTGTGTTCTGTCCCAGATGCCAACTTAGGGTTTGGAATCTCTTCCCTTAGGAAAAGCAGGGAATTGTCTGGAAACCAGAGAGGGTATACACCATCTCGTGGTTTGTTGTTTAGTGTACTGAAAAGTACAGGATTCCCCCTCGATCCCTTCCAGTCTGGCTTTCGCCCTGGCCACGGGACGGAGACAGTGCTGGTCGCCTTGACGGATGACCTCCGTAGGCATCTGGATCGAGGCGGTGTGGCAGCGCTGGTGTTGTTGGACCTGTCGGCTGCGTTCGACATGGTCGACCACCAGTTGCTGGCCTGCCACGTCGCTGATGTGGGGATTCAGGGACTTGCCCTTCAATGGTTTGTCTCTTTTCTCCAAGGTCGGGGACAGAGGGTGGCAATCGGGGATCAGCGATCTCGAAGGCATCCCCTTGAGTGTGGGGTGCCCCAGGGAGCTGTGCTGTCCCCGATGTTGTTCAGCATCTACATGCGCCCCCTTGCCCAGATTGCCCGGAGGTGTGGGCTTGGGTGTCATCAATATGCAGATGACACCCAGCTCTATCTGATGCTGGATGGCCAGTCAGACTCTGATCCCGAGGACCTTCATCGGGCGTTGCAAGCTGTGGCTGGTTGGCTCAGGCTGAGTCGGTTGAAATTAAACCCGGAAAAGACGGAGGTCCTGGGCCTGAGTCGGACCGGTTTGGGGTTGGGGCTCCCGCTCTCGGCCTTCGACGGGGTGCCATTGGTGCCCCGGCGTGAGGCTAAGAGTTTGGGGGTGCTCCTGGACTCCTCGTTGACGATGGAGGCCCAGGTAGCAGCCACTGCCAAGGCGGCCTTTTATCATCTGCGGCTGGCTCGGCAGTTGGTCCCCTACCTTGACCGCGAAGACCTGGCAACTGTGATCCATGCAATGGTCACCTCGAGGCTTGACTACTGTAATGCTCTCTACCTGGGGCTGCCCTTGTCCCAAATCCGGAAGCTGCAGCTGGTGCAGAACATTGCGTCCAGGCTGTTGATGGATCTCCCACGTCAGGAGCACATCCAGCCTGTGCTTAGGTTACTGCACTGGCTGCCAATACCATACCAGATTCGCTTCAAGCTGCTGGTACTTACCTTTAAAGCCCTACATGGCCAGGGTCCGACCTACCTGAGGGACCGCCTTTCCCCATATATACCCCAGAAAGCACTATGGTCAGGGGCCCAACATCATTAGACTATTCCAGGCCCCA
>NW_015173693.1:116166-129365 GCF_001447785.1 Gekko japonicus | reverse complement strand
CTCTCTGAGTTCCTGGGTGATAAAACCTTACTTTCGGTTTCATGTAAGAAGCGAAATAGATCATAACCAGTCAAGAGCATGTCCAGGATCGAGGCTATCGCTGGAATTGGAATGTCCCTCAGAACCCAGCCTACCCCCACCTGAGTAGAAGAGGGTCGTGCAGCCCAGACAGCCTGTCCTTTACAAGCCCAGCTGACCTGGGCCCCAGATACTCCACCATCTCTACAATTAGGGTCATGCTCTCCCTTTAAGGCCCGGCTGCCGGAACAAATGGCTGATTCCAGCCCGACATCAGGAGAGTAGGATCAGAGAAAGGCCGTATCGGCAGCTCATGCCCTTCCTAAGATTTTTCATTGGCCTGGCTGCCTGCCTTGGGAAACTCCTGCCCTCAGTCCCAATCCCCTGCCCTCAAGAAACTGAGAAGTGGGAGGAAAAATGGCCTGAAAATGGCAGCCATAGTGACACTGTAGGAATTCCTCCATATCTCTATGTTCTTTACCCTAAAGATTAAGTGAAATTCCTACAGTACACCCCAGAAGCAGTCACATCCTCCCCAAGCTCCACTATCCCCCAAATCCCCTGGCATTTTCTGAAGCAGTTCTGGCAAACCTAGCCCTCTCCGACCCACCAAGATTGGTTCTTCTTGCTGGATGCTGGAAAAGCACACAAGACATGTCCAGCCCACCAAGCAGGCCTCATAAGGAGCAGAACTGCAGGCCAGGAAGGAAGTGAAACTAACTGGTCCCCAGGCAGTGAGTGGGACATTCAAGAAGAGAGGGGGAACAACAAGGTGCAGTAATTTTCCTCCCCTTTCCAGGTCTGAAGGATTACAATCCCTGGGAGAGGAAAGGAGAGCAAGACAGAGAGTGGTGGTATGGCGGGTCAGGGATCAGAACACCTACAGATCATTAATCATTACGTACCTTGTTTTCTCTTTTCAGTCTGCCTTTTTCCCTCCAGAATCTATTTTTTTCCTCCTCACTCCTTTCAGTGTTTGGATCCATTATCTGATAACCGCAAAATATTCCAAAATCAACCTACCTCAGTGGAATCCAAAAGATCCACTTTGACTGATTAGCAGTCATCGGTACCTTTGGAGTCCCTGGGAACCTTCTTCTATGTCAGTCTTTCAGCTCTAATACTGAGTGCAGTGGGGAGCTCACAAGCTATAGAAAGAGGGAGAATTTGCCTTGGATAACAGACTTGGATAATGCTCGGAGATAATAATGCTTTACAGACAATGCTGAAGTGGTGGCAGGTAATGTGTGAGCAAGTCTGCAGCAGCTTTCAGTGGCTCTGCAGCATTGTTTTAAAAGGGTTTTTGTGCATTCAGGGCCAGCTGAACTGCAGGAGGACACTAGGGAAATGCCTAAGTGGCATTCCAAGGGTGAATTCGTCAGCTGGGTGAATAACTTGCAGAGCGAGCAAGCGACGGACTGCGAGTTTGGAAGAAGTATACAGGCAGCCTGTTGGCTAGCTATCCCATGAGTTCCAGTCGACTCAGTCAAGACCTTCTGTCATGATCTGGGCTGTGCGACCAGAGGCCTACTAGGCCCAGGGAGCCTGGCTAGCAGTAGGTGAGGCTGGGCCTACAACTCCCAGAAGCCCCTGAGAGGTTTTGGAGCCAAAATTGACCAATAGGAAAAGAGGAGGGCTTGGAATAAAAGATTTGGTGCAGAAGGAAAAGCTGTTCTTCTTCCCAGGGAACAGGGCCAGGAGAGGCTGCTGTGGGGAAGAGACCTTCATCCTGAGGGAAGGGTGAGTAGGCTAGTGCCACTTCGAATAGTGAGCTAGGGACAGTATATTTTTAGATGCGTTAGGGCATTTGATTTCTTTTCTTTTCACCCACTTACTGTTATTATTCTGCACCTTGTTGTTTGACCTCCTATAAAATAAACTATTTTCCTTGTTGTACTCTGCCTGGTCCTCACGCCTATTATTCGGCCAAAAGGGAGGTCTGAAGGTCTTGGGAGGGTGCTCTGGGCCTTCTCAAGGGATCCTAAATCCAGAGTGGTGGCAGCATCAAGTGACACCCCACCTGAGCTGTGACACCTTCTGATCCCCCTTGACTGCATTTTCGACAGAGGCTACCTTGTAAAGGACAGGAATTAAAGAAATGACAGGCATTAAAAATGAAATGAACCTCTGGGTCCCGGTTCTGTTCAAATAGCTTACGCGTGGACCTTGTCCAGAGTACCTACAACTATTTGTGTAGTTAAAAGCCACATTTGGGGCCTGCAGAATATACATGCAACGTCTGGTACTTCGTTATTACTTCCTTCTGATCCAAAAATACTTGAACTGCAGACTGTGCATTTAACATTTGGCTATTTTTTTGGCGTTTCCTCTGCTGGAAACCCTCGATTATAGACAGGGAGAGTAGCCAGCAGGCTGAAGAGAGGGCTCTAAGGAATGTAGCAATATTTTAAGCTCATATAATTCTAATTTTTGTTAACTATAATGAGTATCTGGCAGTATAGATAGGAAGGGCTCCCTAAAAGCTATGGCAAATGTATAATTTTTTAGCCATATAGTCCTTTCTAGGCCATTGGACTTTAAGGATAGCTCTTTGCTCACTCTCTAAGTAATCATAGAACACCCTTTTCAGGACTATACCATATCATGCCATATGAGGAGGCACAGTTTTAGGCTCTTCTTCTGTACTAGGGACAAAGGTTCTAATGCAGGCTTCTCCCTAATGGTTAGGCAATTTACATGGAAGAGCATTCAATTTCCTGACCTACATAAATCATAAAATATGAAGCTGGATGGAGTATATTGCCTATGAAGGCAGCAATCAAGTTGCATGCAGCAAACTGGAATATGCATATAACTTTTATGGAACCAACATTATTCCTTTGGGGTGCCATCCAGTCCAGCTCCATTAAAATCATTGGGAATTTTTGGAAGCCGTCGTAAGCAGGTCTACTTGGAACATATAACATGCAGAAATTCCAGAATTTCCCATCACCGTATCCCCATGCCAAGAACTAAAGGAATAAGTAGCTACTGGATTCCTGCCTGTTGTACAGCTGTTAAAAGCACATGAACCTTCCAGGATAAAAAGATGAATACCTGAATCACTAAATGAACACTAAAGTGACTATGCCAGAAGGGACTAAGACACTTCTGTCTTTGTAAGCTTCTGCTGGACTAAGTAGGTCATGTCTCTTTATGGGAATGTACAAATAGGGAACATGGTAACAAGTTTGAGAAGAAAAAGAAACCATACCGTGTACAGAACTATACTGTAATGAATAAATCGGCTGAGCCTGATGTGAAAGTATGCAGATGCTGATGGATTTTTGGAGGCTGCCTGCATTCCATTATTAATGTATCTTGTTGCTAATGTAAACTACTTATGTTTATAGAAGGATTATCTTGATAAAGAGGATATTCGAAACGGCCCCTTATCGATAGTCCGTTGGGTTTGAGCCCTTATTCATCATATGCTTCATCACCCTAATACAGATGGGGTGAACTTTCTTACTACAGAAGGATATCATACCTTATGGAAAGAGTTTTTTTCTACTATAGGATTTCCTTGTATTTTCCTTGTATTTTCTATGTTTGGATATATAGTTTGTTTGTACTTGTATAAGAACCTTCATTATTTGTTTATGCTTTTTCTACGAAACGACCCCTGACTTTATTCATTATACTATAGTTCTGTACACAGTATAGTTTCTTTTTCTTCTTTATGGGTATAAACAGGGATCCCACAAAAGTGAATGGCAGAAACAAGTTTCCAACATTTTTGGTACAGTGATCCAGAAATCCAAACCCACTTAAAAAAAGATTATGTGCAAAGTAGTAAAACTGAAGAAGCCTGGGAGATGCTTTTTATGTATTTTATTTTATTTAAAATGTTTGTATGCTGTTTTTCCATCCAACTTAGGGTCCCAAGGCAGCAAGCTATCACAACAATCTTTAAAATACAAAAGCTTTAAAATACAAATTGTTTTATGTGTATGTATGTGTGTATATAAACAATACAACATATGGACATATAGACACAGTCACATAAATCAGAAGGAGAGCCACTGAAAGTTAGTGAGGGAATGTCAAACAAAACAGAAGAGTCTTCACCAGCTGGCAGGTGAGGGAGTTCCAGTTTCCCAGGCTTCATAACCCACTTTTGGTCAGAACCCCCATGCTGGGAAACACTAATATAGGAGTAGGGATGGGAACAAACCAGCTCATGAAGTAAAGTTGATTATGAATTTTGGGTAGTTCGTGGTTTGTGAAGTGATGTTCGTGGAAGGGCGCCTGGCACGAACATTTCACAAACTTTGGTGCTGTTTGTGGCGGTTCGTAGTGGTTCGTGGATGGATACATTTCCAGACAGATTGTCTCTTCTCAATTAAACAGTTTACAAAACTCCAAGGCAACAGAGGGGGCAAAATTCTCCAGCCCTGGAAACACCAATAGGAGCCCTCCAAAGCTTAACAAGCACTGCTGGCTGCCAATAACAGAGTTCCCATTCTGTTCTATGGGATCAAAATGTTGGCAGTTACACAGAGAGGTAGGGAACTTGTTAAAAGCAGACTAGCAGAGCACATTCATTTATTCCCTCCTGATTGTGAACTCCTCTCCCCTGCTGGGGTTTGGGTATTAGGTGGAGTCAGGGCTCTGACCCATCCTGTCTCTCTGCTCACCCTGAGTGCCTTGGCTGAGGGTCCATGTTTTATACCCTCCAGATTGTGAACTCCTCTGCTTTGTTGGGGTTTGAGTATTAGTTGGACTCAGGGCTCTGAACCACTCCATCTCTTTGTTCGTGCTGAGTGTCTCGGCTGAGGACCCAAGGCCTACTGGCTGCTCCAGAGGTCTGCTGTCAAGTGCACGATTCTGCCTTGAACTCTGAAGACCTGAGCCTTGACCATCACCACTGCAGCCAGCAAAAGTCTACATCCTCCACAAGGGGAAAGAATTGCCCGTCTACAGCAATCATCTTGCCGATGAGGCGAGTGACTGCTTCCTGGGCCCTCCACGTAGCCCTTTTTGACCTCTTGGAGGGTAGTCACCCTTGATGTCCCACCCACCCACAGCAGACCAAGTGTGGGAAGCCTTTCTTGGAGGGAGCTCCTGCCTCCCCTCTGCTTCTCCCTGCTGAGAGGTAATGGACCTCTTCTTCTTCCCACTGGCTGCCACTCTTTTCTCTGGCAGCAACATGGTTGGGTGCACCCTTTAAATGTGCCTGCGGAGGACAGAGGAGGACAAGTGTTGGGGTGGGTTTGCGCCCCTCCAGACATGAGTATGGCACACCTGGCCCTCTGCCACACAGGAGTCATTGGGGAGGGTGCAGAAATGTTTCCAAACGGTGGCCCCAGGATTGGAGAAGGTGGGAGGCACAGCTGCTTTCTGGCTTTGGGCTGGGAGGGGCCACAGAAGGGTATACTCGAGGCGGGAGCAGCAACAGGGAGTTGAGATGTGGAAGGAGAGGATGCTTTCCCCATCCTCTGAATCACTACTATCCGAATCCTCCTCTCCAAAGAGTGTTAGCAACTGCTGGTGTCACTGGGAAGTGCTAACAACTCTTTTGCCTCTGTGGAGAGCCCTGGGAACCAATCAGGGGAAGGAGGCTCCAAGACTCCTGGTGATGCCCTACTAGGGCCAGACTCCTGTGGCCTGGCAGGATGGGTTTGGTGCACAGGGACAGGGACCTGTTGTACACAGGGGATGAAGGACTTCCCCCCACACACACACGACAAGCACCCTTTGCACCCATTTTCACCCTCACAACACACAGAGGTGTTCACACTCAGGAGGGGTGGGATGGTATAAATATGGGAGATATTTTTTGGGGGGGTCCATAACTGGGAGCTCAGAAATGTAATCTACCCCCAACTTGGAGAGACTATAGAGGAGGCAGTCCTAACATCCAGTATGGAAGCAACCCTAGAGACACATCTGTTACTTAGGAAAATAGGAGCTGTGCATTATTTCAGTGTATGAACATACATCAACACTTCAGTCCATAAACACTTGGTTGGGCAAGGAATTGTAAATAGCCTTCCTTTATTGTGCAAAACAGTTTGCATCTCTAATCACTTAAAACAGAAAACTCTGATTTTCACTGGTCTGGTGGGGTTGCGGTGCCCACCAAGCTGTTGTGGGGTTACTTTGGGGGGGGGGGGCTGTTGGAAGTCTTGTCATGTCTGTCCTTCCAAATCTGCCTTTGGAGAATTGTGGGTGGCCCAGCCAGACTGACAGGTGTTTCCTTTCCTCTTCAGAGTAGAAGAATTCACCATGGGGTGTTTCAGCCCTTGGGGCAGGGGCTGTGAGAGTTGTGGGCACGCTTCCCTTGCTTGTGTGGTATGGCTAGCTGGTGTGGGGTTACTTTGGGGAGCCCCTGTTGGAAATCTGGAGATGCCTGCCTTTCTGCCCTTCAGAACCTGCCTTCGGAGACTTGAGGCAGCTGTGAGCATGGGGGGAGGGGTGCTTGCCTTGCTTCCACTCTCTGGCTGGGAGCGTTGTGCCCCCGCCCCCAACCCGTACTGCCCGGCCAAAGCTGCAGAGTAAAACAGTACCTTGGAAAGTCCACTCGCAAATTGTTTGCAACGGGCCGCAAACGGACTGTCTCCGTGTGATCACTCCAGCGCGCTCCTACTGCCTTCCTGCTTCCTCGTTGAAGCGCGCCAAAACACGTGCCAACAGAAAAAAACCCGGGTTCACCGCCATCGCGTCTGATCGCTGTAGTGGTGGGTCAAATTGCGACAGCGCGAATAGCCTTGCCTCCCCCCCACATTATCTGGTACGTGTGACCACAGCCACTGACTGGCTTCTGCCCGTGTATTGCACACACCCATTGCTCATTCCTCTAGCAGGTTTACAACTTAAAAAACGGGGAGGGGGAATGTTAAGAACCAAACAGAACGTCAACAATGAATGAACATGTAACTTAAGAAGGGGGAAAAGGCTGGCAGCCTGCCTGAAACATGTAGGGCAGGGGTCCGCAATGTGGCACCCAAGACATCCACTGACACCTTTCTTGGTGCCTGCCAGATGTTTTTAGAAAGTGGGCAGGAATAGGTTGGGCATTTGCTCAACAAAGCCTCTGACTAGCCACTGGAGAGATGGTTATGCAGATTTTTTAAAAATATCATTTTGACCACTAAACCCCACATAAGAATCTACAGCAGGAGAAGGGTATGTTCCATTCAGAAGGAAGCTCTCTAATAATTTTGCCTGTGATTTTTTTTTTTAAATTGGTTGTAAAATCACAGTGATTCTTGGAAAAGAGGAAACTGAAACAGAAGGACATCCACAGCTAGGGTTGCTGGATTCTTTATGAATGGATTTTGATCATTATACAGCTGAGGCACGTTGAAGAATTACTTCTCAAAATGTATTGTTAGTGAGAATTCATTCTCAAGAAGATTGTGGACAATTTAATAGAGAGTAACCACAGTGTATTAGAATACTAGATTGTGAAGACACCCCATGTATACGGTGTTCAATTTATTACTGTTGGAAATTTCGGTTAGAAAATAAGTTATATAGTTGCAAGATCCTCAAATATATGGTAAAAACCTGAAAAGTAGAATTGTTTATGTAATGTATGTATTGGATACATGCATAACCTTTGGCAGGATAGACAGGTTTTACTCATCAAGGTGTTGTTCATTTGCGGTTTAATTCATCGTGAACCCGGTTTTGTCAATTTCATCCCTATATAGGGGTGTTTGATAATGTAATATTATTGAAGCCTGACTCCTGCGGTAATTAGGACCCATATGAGAAACCACCGGGAACCCCACAGAAAGCTGCTCTGGACTTTATGGATACTCCTGGTCCCCAGAAATGTAATCCACCCCCAACGGAGATATTGTAGCAGAGCAGGAAGCAGGGTGAGGTTCGGAGCAGGAAGCAGGGTGAGGTTCACTGTATGTTTGGTGTGTATAGCATGCAGGGGGTCTATTCTATACACTTTTGAACCTGTGCCTGACATTTCCCCCAAAAGCAATTTCCTGGCTTGACATTAGTCCTGTTGGGTTTGCACTGCCACAGTGGCACTGGTTCTGCTGGGCATATTGCATTGGTTCTGCTGGGCTTACAAAAATGCCCTCCACCTTCCGTTTCTACTGGAGAGATTCTGTAGGACTTTGATTCTGTTCTGCTAGGCTTCTATTGCCCTTGCTGTTTTTGCTGTTCTTTCCCCTCCATGAAGGGGGCTGTAACTTAGACTCTGTAAATCCAAGTTTCACCAAACGTGGAGGGCAGGTAGAGGAGAGTCAACCAGAGGACCACTGTGAGTTTGGTGTCTCTAGCTTGCACAGAGTCCATTCTTCCTAAACCCATGTCTGTCATTTCCTCAGAAAGCACTTTCCTGGGGGCACCTTCTTTGCGGGGGGGCATAACTCAGACCTTGTAAATCCAATCCTCATTAAACTTGTAGGGCATTGAGGAAGAATGCTAAACCCCACTTAAGAATCTACAGCTGGAGAAGGGTGTTCCATTCAGAAGGAAGCTCTCTAGCAGTTTCACCTGTGAAGTTTTTTTGAAAAATAATGGCAGGAGAAAGGTGTGTTCTGTTCAGAAGGAAGCTCTCTAACAGTTTTGCCTGTGGAGTTTTTGAAAAATATTGGTTGTAAAATCACAGCGATTCTTGAAAAAGAGGAAACTCAAACAGGAGGACATCCGTGGCTACCTATCGGGTCACTGGATTCTTTATGAATGGATTTTGATCGCTATACAGCTGAGGCACGTTGAAGTATTACTTCTCAGAATTTATTGTTAGTGAGAATTCATTCTCAAGAACATTGTGTGCAATTTAATAGAGAGTAGCCACAGTGTATTAGAATACTGGATTGTAAGGATACCCCATAAATATAGTGTTCAATTTATTACTGTCGGGGATTTCAGTTAGAAAATAAGTTATCCTCAAATATATGGTAGAAACCTGAAAAGTAGAATTGTTTATGTATGTAATGTATGTATTGGATACATGCATAACTTTTGGCAGGATACACTAAGGTTTTACTCATCACGGTGAGTGTTGTTCATTTGCGGTTTAATTCATCGCGAATCCGGTTTTGTCAATTTCATCCCTATATAGGGGCGTTTGATAATGTAATATTATTGAAGCTTGACTCTTGTGGTAATTAGGACCCAGATGAGAAACCACCGGGAACCCCACAAAAAGCTGCTCTGGACTTTATGGATACTCCCCCCATTAACTATGTTTTGCGTAATCACTGGTCCTTCGATGAAACTGTAATGGCAAATTCACTCTGTCCACCACTACCAATCTTCCTCAGCAACATGTAGCCCCAAGGAGCTATTGTGTTTACATGAAGTGATGGTAAATTCCAGCAGGCCTGCTTGAGTGAACTAAGCGTGTGCCTTAGAAGGACCTGTCTCAGAATTCTCTCAACAGAAGGTCTATGGTAGACAGCTCAATGTGGAAAGTGTTCTCTTGAGGATGACAGATTGAAAAACCCTCCTTTAAGTACCCACCTGGCTCCCTGTGCTTCAACTTTAGGTGCCAGCACATAAAGTGGAAAGGAACAGACTGTTTCTTTAAAACTAGGGCTATAGGGGGAGGCCTTTCTCTTGGCCAGGGAACTGAACATCATGGCTGAACAAGGGACTCTTTGTAAGAGTCTCAATAGCTGTCATGGCTCTGCAGCATTCCGTTTCCACTGAAAAGGAGCTTTCGTTTAACCTGCCAAAACCTCATGGCTAGTGGAAGAGAATTTACCTACTGGAGCTTCAACAAGCTATTTTAAAAAAATACAGGCTATGACTTTACAGTATAATAGCTCAGAGCACAGTCGTGCAAAAATCTTAGATCTCTGTAATTGACACTTAAAAATCTCAAGTTACAGATATTGGGGGGGGGGATCTTTCTCTGCCAGAGAACCAGTGCCAATCAGAATGGACACTGCTAAGGGAGATGGACTGACTTGGCAAAAGGCAACTTTATATTAAGCTGAACATTAAGAAGACAACAGTACTGACTAGTTGGGATGAAGAAACTGAAATTGTTCAAGTTGGTCTGTTCTTTGGCTCCATCGTCAAACAAAAGGGAGACTGCAGCCAAGTCATCAGAAGGCGACTGAGACCGGGAAGGGCAGTCATGAAAGGGTTAGAAAAGATTAAGTGTCAGGACCAGCGTTCCCTCTAAGCTGAGTTAGTGTGAGCCAGCTCACAGTTTTTTAGCCTCCAGCTCACACATTTTTGTCTTCGCTCAGGAAGGATGGCTCCAGAGCAAAGTAATTTGTGCAGCAGCCAAATTGCTTGCTCACAACTTTAATCCCAGTAGCTCACAAAGTAGAATTTTTGCTCACAAGACTCCACAGCTTAGAGGGAACATTGGTCAGGACGTGTCGCTTGTGACCAGAATCAAGATTATTCATGCCAAGGCTTCTGCGGGGCCTGGAGCTCCCTGCTGGTGCCCACTGGAGGTCGCCGCCGGCTGTGGGGAGGACACACTTCCGGTGATGTCAGGGGGTGTGGCATATGCTAATGAGTTATGCTAATGAGTCCCCCTAGCTCTTTTTCTACGAAATGACCCCTGACCTGGACCACCAAAAAGACAAGTATGTTCTTGATAAAATCAAGCCTGTCTAGACTAAATGACTAAACTGAGGCTATCGTACATTGGTCGCATCGCTGGAAAAGACGATAACACTAGGAAAAGTTGAAGGCAGCAGGAAAAGAGGAAGACCCAACATGAGATGGATTGTCTCCCATTAAGGAAGCCACGCCTATCATTTTGCAAGACCTGAGCAAGACTGTTAACGATAGGACGTTTTGGAGGTCATTTGTTTCATAGGGTTGCCATCAGTTGGAAGCGACTTGACACATACACATATTAAGTATAACCATTGGTTCATCAATTCACTAATATTTCCCAATGAAGACATGTCATTTATGAAAAGAATATGGAGACTTTGCTTGTGTGTGTGTGTGTGTGTGTGTGTGTGTAATGTGCCATCATGAAGCAGCCGAATTATGGTGACCTGAGCAAGAGGTCTTTCAAGGCAAGTGAGAAACAGAGGCGGTTTGCCATTGCCTTCCTCTGCAGAGTCTTTCTTGGTGGTCTCTCTTTCAGGAACTGATCCCGCTTAGCTTCCAAGATCTGACAAGATCGGGGTATCCCATGCCGCCTTCCCTCCCAGACTTGTGATTTACACTCAACTAAATCAGATTTGAGCTGCGGTGGCTCAAGTGGTTAAGACGCTGAACTGCAGGCTGTGGAAGGTCAGTAGTTCAGCAGTTCAAGACCCGGGTGCCGCATGATGGAGTGAGTCTCTAGTTCCAGCTTCTGCCAACATAGCAGTTCGAAAGCAAGAAATTGCAAGTAGATAAATAGGTACCACTTCGGTGGGAAGGTAACAAACAGCGTTCCGTGCGCCTTGGTGTTTAGTCATGCCGGCCACATGACCACGGAAACGTCTTCGGACAGCACAGGCTCTTCGGCTTTGAAATGGAGTTGAGCACCGCAACCCTAGAGATGGACTCGACTGGCTTTCGAGCAAGGGAACCTTTACCTTTACCTAAATCAGATTCAGGACTATACTTTGGACCAGATATGTCACTGAATACCTGACCTAACCACTTCCCCAAACAGATAGGTGCCCCCTCCCCTGTTTATTATTTACTCCCTCCATATGATCTCTTTATCTTAATCCACTTATTCAGCAGGGCCTGGAGAATCTTTTGCCCTATGGGTTAGTAAACAGTGGTCTTTGTACTGTGGCATTCCTTGTAGCTTCCGTTGCAAACCATTGGAAACAAGAAATTCCTTCTCTTCAGAATCATCAAGCAAGCATTCACAGGAGAGAACTTTCTTTTTCCGCATGTGACAGTGCATAGTGTTTTGTGATGTATTATGCATGCAGTTTTGCCACTTTTATTAATTTATATATAATTTCCCCCAGAGCTGTTTGTAGATGTCTGCTTGCTGTTCTACATTTTTTAGCAGAGCTTAGAACTGATGAACAGAGAATGGGATGGTCCATGGCCTCCTTGAGGGAAGGAAATGCCGAGAGGAGAAGGACTAAACATCTCTCTAGGACCAGTCCAACTGAGAGCAGGATAAAGAAAAGAAGCAGAAGTTTTGCCTAGACCGAACACCAGCTAATTGTGGTAGGGAAGATGGAATGTGAACATTCGGATGAAATAATGCAGTAGGAAGTTTCCTTTTTTAAGTCATTCTACCTACCCTTAAAATATTCTTTACGTTATGTGCAGAGCAGGGATGCTTAAACACCAACTGGTTCAGCCCATGCTCTGTTCACTAGTCACAACAAGGAGCTGATTTTTCATTAACTATTCAGCTTTCTGTGAGCAGTTCAGTCCTGTTCATCAAACGTATTCACACAGTGCAGCGCAGTGCAGTGCATTCAACAGTGTTTCACACAGATTGCATTCACACCACCCAATAAGATTTTTAGTTCCCACTTCCCCTACAGACCTGTCTCATTGTACACTACTTGGCAACTTATAGTATAAATACATAGTGAGCAAATCAGTCAGCCAACCAACAATTATAAATATACACGCCGGGTGTTGGCTTTTTTTACGTTCTTATTGTTTGGTGTTTGCTTCAGTCTGTATTACTAAGGCTATTTGATATATGAGTATTTTTGCACATCCTTATGGGAGAGGTAGTTCCCTTCCCATGTCATCTAATTACCCGACCCAACTATCTATGACCCTGGGAAACAATCTATTTCACCTACTGTGCAAATGCAAAGACACCTACAAGACAAGGAAATTAAACCCACCACCACAAGGAAAAAGGACTGCACCATCATAGCTACTCCACAGGCCCGTAGCTACAGTGGGACATTTGGGGGCCATGCCCCCTTAATTAAAAGCACCACCCCACAAGTAACCATGCCAGAAACCTTATTTTTGAGGAGAGATGAGAACACTGTGGTTTGCCCTTGGGCTTCCTTCTCCCTCTCACTGTGGATTTTTTTTGGGGGGGGGAAGGGATATCATGGGACTTGGGGGGAAAACAGCTCAGAAGGCATTTAAATGCCTTTTGAGTTCCCTTTCACAGGGCAAGAAAGCTTAGAAGGACAATCAGGAGTGGCACCTTCAATACATCTCCAACAATCCCCCTTTCTGCTAGCCCAGTCCTGCTGTATACTACCTAGGTCTTGGTGAGCATGTTTCCCAAAGGCTCATGGGAATGCTTTTGAAAGACTCACCATGACCTAGGTGGCATACAGCAGGACTGG
>NW_015173693.1:92918-115881 GCF_001447785.1 Gekko japonicus | reverse complement strand
CTGCTATATACAACCTAGGTCTTGGTGAGCATGTTTCCCAAACATTCATAGGAATGCTTTTGAAAGACTCACCATGACCTAGGTGGTTCATGGCTTTGGTTTTCCTATTTCTGCTAGCAAATTTATTTGAGGGCCCTGTGTGGGTACATATCAATGGTCTGGGCTGTTGGCTGTGTTTACACATCCTAATGATTTCCACATGTGAAAGAATCATTGCCACGGATCAAGGAGAGGTTTTTATTTCACTCCAAATGCCAGGTTAGCTCAGCAGATGCCATTTAGAAGTTCAGCTCTGCAACGCAGGTGTTGACATGATAATACATGGAATACATATTAGAGATTACACTATTTTTTTCTCTTTAGGAACTGTTTGTATTTAATATTCTCAAAATTTTCTCTGGCTGATCTTCTATGAAGATCAGATTACTGTATCTGATTTCAATATTTGACATTTGAATGTCAGGATTTAGCCATTTTTGTTAAACTGACATGATAATATTCAGTATTTTGCTGGGAGATCAGTGGTTTTCCACACTTTTTAATCTTGAAGGACCCTTCCCCCCCCCACATTGACATCTGTCGGGAAATGTTTGCAAATCTGCTGCAGAATCCTTGCATGTTTACTGAGCACTCTGGGGTATTTTCAAGTGTGTACGCTCAGTTTATGTGGGGGAGTGATGGGGCACCTGTGTCATCTATTGTGAGTTGAAAGTGTGTCACAGTCAGCATTGTCCCATGGCTGTGTTGCAGACAGGGCCAGTGACAGGTGTTCGGTGTCCTCAACTCAATGCCTCCATGGGTTGGGCAAGGCTGACACACCCTCCAAAGCCTCATTGTGGGAACGTTGACAGGCCTCAGACTAGAGAAGGGAAAGGAAGGGGTTAACCTCCTCTCTTTCTCCTTCCTTCTCCTGCAGCCAGTTAGCTGGCAAGAGGGATAACATATCCTCCCAGGCCTGAGTCCCTGTCCCTTATGATGGAGACTCCTTGGGGTGTTCCTACCCTCTTCCTTAGGGTTGCCAAGTCCATCTTCCACCCCCAGCGGGGGACTATGGGGGCGTTCCTGGAGGGGGAGGGGCATCCCCAACGTGATGACGTTGTGTTGGGGATATCTGTCGGCCCCCCTCCCCACCCGCCTGTGCGCAGGATTTCCAGAAACAGCAGTTCCCTGCACTTGGCGTTTCCCTTTTGGATGCAGGAGCTGGCGTTTCCCCTTTCAGAACAGCCGTGTTTCCCTTTTGAGAGCTGGAAGCGGGCATTTCCCTGCAAGCTTGTGGAGATTGGGCTTGGGAGGAAACACGGGTTCCACACACATAGGGGGAGAGAGATGGGTGGCTGTGGGTGTTGGGGGCGGGGCTTCCCTCGCTGGCCATGTGGCCGGCGGCGGGTAGAACCCCTCCAAAAAACGGGGGACCCCTGGCAAACCGGGGGGTTTGGCAACCCTACTCTTCCTGCTTCCCTGAGATTTCCCAATCCTCCTGTGCTGATTGGCAGGAGCTACTGCCAGTTGGGTGTTACTAGACCAGGCTGGCTTCCAGCTTCACACTTCATCTCTTTTAAATTGCTGCCCTGCCTCCCTCAACCCAGCTGATACCAGCACATTAAGGTTCAGGGGCCTCCATAGATGGAAGCTCGCTAGGCATGTCACAGGCCTCTTTGGCAGGCCCAGCTTCAATAGGCCTACCACCTGGAGAGCAGACTGTCCTGTTGTGTCAACAAGCAGGACCAGGGCTGAATAATGATGTATGCAGAAATTGCCAGGTGGGCTACTCCAGCTAGTCCTTTCCATAGAGGTTCTGAGGCTACTCCCCAGACACTTCGCTATCTGCTCAGGGGGTTGACTAGCAAGAGGTAGGCAAGATGACTTCAGACAAATAGCCTGGCTAGACCTGCCTAGGACAGGAGGGAGCTCAACTCTCAGGAATGATGGGCCCTCAGCATCTGGCCAAGAGTGTTAATTAGGGGTGGGCACAAACCACAGTTTTGCTGTTTGGTTTGTGATTCATGGCTGAACCACATCCAAACCATGAACCCAAAAGAACCAGGAGGTTGATTTGCAAACCAACCTGGTCCTTATTGGTTTGTGAGCCATTTAATGTTTAACCCCCACTTTCTGCTCCCCACTGCTTTTCATGGAAAGCAGAAAGCAGGGGGCCATTTAAACAAAACACCTGAGTGGCAGCCCCACTGCTCAGTTGTTTGGTTTAAATGTCTGGGAGCCATTTAAACCACTGCTTGCTGCTCCCCGCAAAAAGCCATGAGGAGCAGAAAGCATGGCGGCATTTAAACCAAACAGCCGAGCAGCAGCAGTGTTAGCTGTTTGGTTTAAATGCCCCCCTTTCTGCTCCCTGTGAAAAGCCACAACTGCCACAAACTGCATCAAAATTCATGAAAGTTCATGCTTCACAAACCACAAACCAGTCAAAATCCATGAAAAACTTTACTTCATCAGCCAATCTGTGCCCATCCCTAGTGCTAATGTTGAAGCCATTGCGCCCGATCATGGAGAAAGATCTATAGAGATGGGGAAACTATCTTTTGGCTGTTCTTCTCCTTTGAAGATCCCTTGAGAAACTTCCCAACAGGTTCCGCACAAAACATTTTGAAAGCTGCTGGTATGTTATATTTGACAGCATGTACTGATTGGCTTATTTGTTGTTGTTCAGTTGCACAGTCGAGTCCGACTCTTTGCGACCCCATGGACCAGATCACACCAGGCCTTCCTGTCTTCCACCATCCTCTGAAGTTTGCTCAATTTCATGTTCGTTGCATCTATGACACTGTCTAACCATCTCATCCTTTGCTGTCCCCGTCTTCTTTGACCTTCAATCTTTCCCAGCATCAGGGGTAGGCAAAATTAGATAGAATTGACAATTGAAAAGTGTTGGTATTATTAATTTTATAGCATTTGAAGGACAGTATTTAGTTTCTGATAGCATGTTATGCATAAAATACAGTTGTAATTACTATTTGACAACTTTTGTAATTTCATTTTTGAAGCCTGTCAAAGTCAAACTATTCAAGAGATGCCAACATGTCTAAAATGCTTACATTTTCCTGGTTTAAAAAAATCAGTATTCAAAATGTGTACAAAAGTTTTGCTTTGAGATTTCTCATTAAGTAAATTGAAAGGAGAATCTGCCCTATTCAGATATTGGTGAATATTTGCTTCAGCTTAAGTGTATGACTCAGCCCGTAAAATTACACTGTATAGAAATTTGTGTTCCTTGGTGATTCCAGCTTGCATTATAAACCAGAGTGGCAACCAAAATTCACTAGAGTTGGATCTAAGGCAAATTTCATATTAGTCTTCTCCAAGAGAATAATGAATACCACCTCCACATAAATGTCCATAGCATAATTTTTTAAAAATAAAATAAGTAAATAAATTTCCATTGCACTACTCAAAGCTTACCAGCCACATTTCCTTTACATTACATAATACAGCTGGATAGGTATAACTGCTAATGGAGAACCACAACTGGAGAAAGGCATGTAATTCTTCTCTTACCAGCTGCTTTACTCCCAACCCAATTTCCCACCCATGTTTGCGAGGTAAGCATGGATCTTGAAACCCTGCTATGTACAGGAGTTCGTGAAGAAACACAGTGATTCAGTGAAGGGTTAAGTGTTTTCCTGCCACACAACATATTTCTTCACCAGGTGACTTCCCGTTCACAACCCCTCTATAAAGGAAAATGAATGGTTCTGCCCTCAGGTGAAGCATCCGTAGGAATTTCAATGAAAGAAGAAGGAGTTTTGATTACTGAAATACCTGTTATGTACAACTCTGATGGCAGCGTATGCATCTATCCGTTCCTTCCAATTCCATCTCTCCTTTTCTGATACCTGTTGGATTTATATTTCTGTTTTGCCTAATCATGCTTGAGACCGCCTATCGTATAAGCTGAATAAACTGAATGAATTATACAAATATTTGTCCATTGCAAGGGCTGCATTTTTGTACTCAGCCATCGTGTACTCTGTCTGCATAATTTAAGCTTTTGATATTGTGTATAACTTCCCTCCAACCACCACTTGTGCCACTTTTCCTTCATATTCCCACTCTGGCCAATTATCCCATTTGTGTTTCCTTGATCCTCACAACTTCTGAATTGAGTTTCTGCTCAAAATTTCCCTTGAGTGTCTGAGAAATTACCTTGGACCTGGAATTATGGTGTGTTTTTTAAAAGACCTGTTAACTTATACAGGGTATACAGCTCTACAATTCCCAAACAGCAGCAAGACTATGCTCTGCGGAGGAAATGCTCAGAAAACAATTTGCTTGGAGGAGGCCGAGACCACCTGGAGGCGGTGGCGGTTCCAGCAGCACCCTGCTTTCCCCGCGCCGGGCCCTGGCGTGGTCTCTCTAAGGTGGCAGGCGGGAGCCGACCCCACTCAGCCTGGGGAGACAAAGGCTCCGAGCATGCAGGCCAGCCCGAACAGGCCTCGCTGGAGCGGCAGAAGCCCAGTGGCCGCCGACACGTGCCCGGGAATGTGCAGCCAGAGAGCGAGAGGTGGCGGCAGCGCTCTCAACGATGGAGGAGCACCAGAATACCTGCCGGATAACGCTGCTCGCCTCTTTGCCGCAGTGTGCTCAGAGGAGGCCGAGACTGCCTAGAGGTGGTGGCGGTGGCGGCAGCGCCCTGCTTTCCCCGCGACTGGCCTTAGCATGGTCTCTCCAAGGCAGCGGGTGGGAGCCGACCCCGCTTGGCCTGGAGAGACAAAGCCTCCGAGCGACCAAGCAGCAGAAGCCTGGCAGCCGGGAACATGCACACCCGGGAACATGCAGCCAGAGAGTAAGAGGCAGCGGAGAGTAAGAGGCTCTTATCACAGACTCCCACTAACTTACTCACAATTAGTCTGAGCTTTAAAAACAGAGCAAGCTTAAATGTGCCACACTTATTTTTATACAATGCTCAGTTATTATATTTTGAGTTTGTATAATTCCACTGGCATAACAGCCTGCAAAATCACCTCTGACCGTCTTGGTATGCTCACCTTATGTTATCCATCAGTCCTATGACATATACTTATTTTTTATTTTTGAAAAATCAAGTTTGGGTCCCTTTTAACCACCCAAAAAGGTTGCGCTGAGGATCATGGGGGTAAAGCCAGGTGGGATAGGAGCTGTAGTGCAGAGGAGGAATTGGCAACATTGAATGAAGAACCAGGTTGGATCCAACCAATGAAAAACATATAATGTGTAATGCTGATGTGATGCACAATGGGTTTTTTTTTCAAAGGTGTACATTTCATGGGGAAAATTCAGTGTGAGGAAACAAAGCAAAAGATTAAAATATACAGAACCGCAGGTTCTACTTGTGCAACAGAGATGTGAAGCCAAAATGGGGATCTGGGGATGAAATCGGGATGGATGAGGAAGTCAAAACCATCCTTCATTTCACCTTAGATGTTTCCTGTTCCAAGCTCCAGATACATTGGCTCAGTAAGAGGCAGACTTCTACTTACATGTGAAAGAAGACAGCCTAGCAAAAAATAAATAAATCTATTGATTCGGTATTGTGCAAGCTTGGATTTAGTGTGTCGCAGGACCGTATGTTAATTGAGTTGAGTACAGCTAAGCGCCTTGTCTTAACTGGTTTGGGGAACGTAGGCTGTCTATCAGTTAACTGGACTTCTTTTCCTAATGTATCCATCAATTTAAAAACTCAATACAAGAGAGATCATTTCATGTCCCCAAGGGCTCTTATCACAGACTCCCACTAAGAGGGAACTTGCTGCTTTCTGCTTCTCCTCTCCTTAAGAAATTACTCATACTTTAGAGGATATATTACCAGTGGGTTACCTCACTTCCAACTCAATACCATTCTCTCTATTTTTTATTATAAAAGGCCTACATTTTATGGGTTATATCACCACCAGCACCTCAACATGTAAATGAGAAACATTAAGAAATCCTATATTTATAATTGCCCTACATATTGGCACTTTCCTGCTGTCCCATTGGCTGTGCTGTGCACTCCATCAGCCATTGGCCCATCAACCACTACTCAAGAGTACTCATGCGCAAACCTCCCCTGAGACATGTTGCTAGGTCTTTGATCCTCTGATCTTTTGCTCCAGCAATGAACCCTCCTATTCACCTCCAACTTCCTTTGGTCACAATTTAGTTGCAGCCTGGAGATGAGCAGAGCTTCCCGCCCCCCGCTGCACAGGTTTCAGCTTCTCTTACAAATCAAAGGGTTGGAGGGTGGCTGAATTTGGGGAGGGCTGTGGCATATGCTGTGGCTTGATTAACTTGATATAAAATAGTACTGTGATAGCGCTACCAGTTCTCCCATCTGTTGGACCACATTTGTTTGCAAGGATCGATTTTGGCAGAGAGGAGGACCACCAGCCAGGAGATCTAGAATTCTGTCAACTCATTGTGAGTCTGGCCTAAACTGCAATAAAGGCTGGTTTGGGCTCATAATGTCTCATTCCTTTCAAGTTGAGGAAAGTACACTTCCACCAGCATCCTTCCTAATTTTCAGTATCATCAGTATTTCAAATGGCACAAACCCTCTGGGAGAGTGTAGAGTTGCCAGTGAAATTGAAACTCAGCAAGAATTGTATAGAGAGATTTATTTATTTTCTAGGAATAAGGTCCAAATACAACGAGCTCTAGAAAGAGGCTCTGGGTGGATGGCCTGACCTTGATCTCCAGGCTCCACCTCTCAAATATCCAGGTATTTTCCAGTCTGGAGGTGGCAGCCCCATCTCCTTCCCAGCCAACCATCAATGTACTGTTATCTGCTCCACTGACTTAAGCTTTCCATCTCCTCTGCCCTTCCTGCAGCCTCTACCTAGGAAAAGTACAGTCTTTATCCACAGTGGGGACCAAAGCAGCTCACATCATTCTCCTCTCCCCCTTTTTATCTGTACAACAACCCTGTGAGGTAGGTTAGGCTGAAAGTCTGTGAGTGGTCTGAAATTACCCAATCAGCTTCCACAGGAAGAACCTGGGTCTGGCAGACCCTGCTCTGAAGCGCTAACTGCTATTTCACACTGGCTGACATAGGGAAGCCACCTGAGCAGGGTATAATGACACAGAGTCCACCATTTTCTCCAGAGGAACTGATCCGTGCCATCTGGAGAGCAGCTGTAATTCTGAGTGATCTCCAGCCCTCACCTGGAGATTGACAACAATGGTTCCCCAGGAGGAAATGCCTGGTTTGGAGGGTGGAGTCTATGGCATTGTAGCCAAGCAGGAGAAGTGTTTTCATCAGGAGAGACAACCATTTTGGCAGTTTATTTTGTCAGGGAAGAGTGTCCAGGCTGGCAGTGGGTGGAGAGGAGCAGACCAAGAACCCAGGCAATGGCACGTGAGTACTCTTGAGTAGTGGTTGATGGGCCAATGGCTGATGGAGTGCACAGCACAGCCAATGGGCCAGCAGGAAAGTGCCAATATGTAGGGCAATTATAAATATAGGATACTGCCTTTCTACTCAACTTAGGGGCCTCACAGCATCAAACAACCAAAGTATTACAACAGCATTTAAAATACAGATAAACATATATATATAATATTTTTTAAAAAAATAAACAAAACATATGAACACATAAGCACAGAGACACACAAACAGAAGGGAGGGCCAGTGAGAGTTAACGAGAGAACACCAAACACGGACAAAAAGTCTTCACCCACCAGCAGAAGACAACAATAGAGGTAAACAAATGAATCTTCATGGAGAGGGAGTTCCAGAGTTTGGGTGCCACAACCAAGAAGGCTTGTTCGTAGTTTGCCACTCATCTAACAGCAGATGGCAGTGGCACATGAATCAGCGTCTCTGAAGATGACCAGATTGGTCTGTTAGGTTCATGTGGGAGTAGGCAGTCCTTTTATGATGTTTACATTCTTGTTATGTCATCTTTTTGTCAGTTTCAGTTTCAGTTTATTAGGTTTTAAAAGCCCATAGGCCGTACACCATAAAAAGATTTTTAAAGATTTTAAAATTTTTTAAACATTTAAGAAAACAGTATAGGAGAACTGTGCAAAATCTGTTATGCAATTTTGGCACAAACTACTCAACAGGAGTCTCAATCTTGTAGCTTCTGGAAAAGATGAGAATTTCAATAGCCATTTTTCCAAGTTTTTTTCTCTCCCAGCTGTATGTTTTGGGCAGTGAAAGAATATGTGAGCGAGTGAGTCTATAGCTCCTAATGTCCAGTTACAATAGCATTGGTTTGCTGGAACACCTTGAAAGCAGACCTTCATCTGTGCAGATGGAAAAGCATTGCAGCGTGCCACCATGTATGCTCTCCTCAGCTTGCGGATGGACAATACATACAGATAGTGTGGTGTGTCATATTTGGTGGGGTATTTAATCCCTAAATGGAGTGGTGAACATTTTCACATGACATCCATTTGGAGTGCATTCCAGTCGCGTTCCATTAGCTTCATGATGAGCTTCGCTCTAATTTTAGATGTTAATTTTTCTGTTTGGTGTATGCCCAGTTGTTTACATTTGATGTCCACAGCATTATGCCATCTCTGCCAACAGCGGTTCTGTACTGATAAAATGGTAAGAGTCGGAAGGTTGTCAGCGGTTTGCAATCTATGTTTGTAATTGACTACAGTTTTCCAAATCAAGGTTGAAATCTTTGGTAAGCCCATCTCTAGACGTATCACTGAAGAGGCAATGGAAGGTGGCAAAGATAGAATCTTATGGAAGAAGGTTAGTTGAATTCTTTCCAGTTGGTTGATTGGGCCTGTAAACCAAATTGGAGAGCAGTATAAGATACGGGGCAGAATTAAGGCTCGGTACGCTTTCAAAAGAGCCCAGACGTACTGGGCTCCTTGGGTGTAGAAAAACTTTTTTTAATGCCAATAGTGCTAAGTCAGTTTTTCCCTTGAGACAGTGGATGTGCTTAGACCATAATAGGTTTGATTGAAAGATGATGCCCAAATATATAAATTCATCGACCTGTTGGAATTTATATGCACCTATTTTCCATTCCCTACTTGATCTGCTGGTTGATTTTGTAAATACCACAATTTTGGATTTATCTTCATTAATTTCCAATATTTATTTATTATTTATTTATTAAACTTATATCCCGCCCTTCCCCGTAGGGCTCATAATAGTTCATTGTTACAGTAGGTGATAAAGGCTCTTATTGCTCATTTCAAACCAATACGCGTCCTTGATATCAGAACTAAGTCATCGACATATAACAAAGCTGGAACCAATGTGAGGTGCATGGATGGACATATTTTGTAGCCTAGGGACGAAATCATTCAGATACAAATTAAATAAATGCAGAGCAAGGACGCACTCTTGTCGCACCCCCCTGCGTATTGTTATTAGGTTGGACATAGGCCCTTCACTGTCTTGTCATCTTCTGGGCATGGAACAGCAGTCACTGTGGGTGGGTGGGGGGAGGTATTTGTGAAATTCCTGCATTGTGCAGAGAGTTGGACTAGATGAACCTGACAGTCCCTTCCAATTCTATGATTCTAGGGACACTTCACCCAGTGATGAGAATTTCCAGGGGCGATGGTTTCTGACTGTCATTCTCTTCAGAACATGAGAGCACAAGAAATGTATGTGGGTTTTTGTTTGTTTGTTTCATTTTGTAATATGTGCTTTATTTACTAAACTACAAATAGAGCAGAGGTGGAAGTAAGCAAGCACTCCTGCGAGACTGCAGCTCCAATTTTTCATATCACTGAGACAAAGGGACCTATACTCCCCTGCATTTTCAGCCAGCTCAGAACTTGAACTCTGTCTGTCTGTGACCGATTCTGCAAAAGCAGCTGTTCTGTCCTGAGTCTCCCGTTCCCCCTGGTTGTACTGCTCAATTTCCCACTATTTGCTGTCCAGCCACATTTTGACCCGCATCTCCCCCCCGATTTACCCCTCGTCTTCTTAATCCTAGAAATAAGGATCAAGAAGATGCAGGGGAAATCGGGGGGAAATGCGGGTCAAAATGTGGCCATGCAGCTAATAGTGGGGAAAAATGAGCAGTACAACCGGGGAAACCGAGGACGGAACAACTGCTTTTGCAGAATCAGTTTGCGTGTCTGTACTACGTGTGTGTGTTTGTACTATGCTCGAACTGCTACTGTTGCACACACAAACTCACATGCCCCTTCTGCCTGGTCACCCAGCTGGATTCATGTGGAGGAGTGGGGAATCAAACTAGGCTTTCCAGATTAGAGTCCGCCCCTGTTAACCACTACACCAAACTGGCTCTCTCCCTCTGTTTTTCATGTCTGTGTTTCTAAAGATTCCTGAGTTAACAGAACAGGTAGGGTATAATCCAGCAAAAGTTAATCACTTTTAAGTCATGGTGATTTCAATCAAAAGAGAGTTAATCATTTGCTTAACTCTCCAATTGAAATCAATGGGACTTAAAATTGCTTAAACGTAGTTGAGAATCATGCTTGGGGTAGAAATGAACACATTTTCTCCTCCCTTTACTTTTAGAGAATTTTCCTCTGCACTGCGTTCCTCTCTAGTTTTATTATGAGAATTTCTAAAATAACTTTTGGAACCAAAACACGTGCAGTTGGATGCAGGTTTCGGGCCGTTTGGGTCATTTGTACAATTACTTCTCTCCATGTTTCCACTGTGCACATGTGCATGGATCGAATGCTGCACAAAAGAAAAAGAAAAAAAGAACCTTGAGCCAGCACATTAAAAAGAATCATACGTATGATCACATCAAGATTTTTACAACATTTTTATCACTCTTTATGTATTTATGTATGTATTTATTTATTGGATTTCTACCCTGCCCTCCCTAAGAAGTTTTTTTATCGGATAGGCGAGCAGAAGTTACTCATCAGGTAGCTAAGTCTGGATGGCTTGCCCTAAGAATTAGAAACACTATAGCAGCTCAAAAAGAGGAGAATTAAGGTTTAGTTTTATTAATTTTAATTATTATGGGCTTTTATGGAGTCCCCCCCTTTTAAAAACCTGCTTGTAAAATTCTGCTTCTGTTTTAATGTCATATGTATCATTTATGTTGCAAGATATGCCATCGGTGTACTATGTGCTGGTCGATGACCGTGAATAAAACTTACTACTACAACTACTACCCCGCCCTCCCAGGCAAGGGCGGCTTACATAAAAACCTGTGAATTACATAGAATAAATAAGTTACGTTACAAACACGAATCACAGTTTAAAATGTTCAACCATAAAAGTGCTGGTAGCAGTGGTCATCAGTTTGGCGGTGGCAGCCATTGTTCAGTGTTCTTCGCTCACAGTCAGCTCGCCGTCCTCATTTTTGGTAACATAGTGGGCGGGGGAGGACCCAAAGAGCTGAAATAAGAGAATGTCACCTCAAACGGCACATACTGGATACTCCACATGAAATTCCCAATGTGGGGGGAGAAGAGTATTTGGGGTTGCCAACTCTGGGTTGGGAAATCCCTGGAGATTTAGGGTAGAGCCTGAGGAGGGGAGGGACCGCAGTGGATTATGATGCCATAACATGCTCCGTTATGTCCCTGGGAGAGCGTTACACTCTTCAGACAGCAACTTCCTGGTGGTCCCCGGCCCTAAGGCTATCCGGCTGTCCTCAAGCAGGGCCAGGGCCTTTTTGGTCCTGGCCCCAACCTGGTGGAATTCTCTGCCAAGTACCATCAGGGCCCTGCGGGACCTTACGCAATTCTGCAGGGCCTGTAAGGCAGAGATGTTCTGCCAGGCTTTTGGTTGAGGACAGCGATGGTTTCCTTTTGGCTGGCACCTTTTCTCATTCCTCCTGCTGTTTATTTATGTATTTACTAGAAATAATGCCCGTTGTGGAAATAAATACAACGGGGTCTAGAAAGAGGCTCTGGGAGAGTGCTCTGGCTTTGGGCAAACAGTGTCAGTTTCCTGTGGTGACCTCAGCAGGGTTTAATGACAGAGTCCACTGTTTTCTCCAGAGGGACTGATCTCTGCTACCTGAAGAGCATTTGTATGTTTGAGTTATCTGTAGCCCTCACCTGGAGAGTGGTAACCATTGTTACCCATTCTCCTCTCCCCTATGAGGTATGTTATGCAACTGAAAATTCCAACTGCCTTGCGGGGGGGGGGGAGTTTGAGGTGTGGAATGGACTGAAGTCCAATCAGCTTCCATATGCAAAAGACCAGGTTGTCGCAGCAGTTGTGGTGTGGGCGGGACTTGGGCTTTGCCTTCTGATTGGTGGCGATATATGCTGAGGAGCAGTGCCATCAGCCATACACTAAGGGAGTGCATTTTAGAATTAGAACTTTGGCACCCACTATTCAATTATATATAAGGAGAGATTAGTTTAACGTCTACCCCGTCCTCCCCGCCTTAGCGGCTCAGGGCGGCTTACATAAAACCACTAACACAATATACATTTCAATACAAAACACATAATCAATTTAAAACCATTAATGTATAATTGGCGGCATGATATACTAAAGCACATCTATTTGTTTGTTTGTTTGTTTATTTACCTTCAGTTTGTTTCCCGCCTTGCCGGTACAAACTGGCTCAAGGCGGCTTACACAAGTTAAAATACAATAAAACCAATAAATGCAATAAAATTTCAATACGAACAATTACATAAAATGCTAAATATAAACAGAGGGCGGGAAATTTCTATATATGGTCTGCTGGAGAGAGGCCATATCCAGCGTTGTTACATAGGGCTATGTGGTATGTTCAGTTTGCAATGGTTGTCAGTGGTGGCTCCTAATCAAAGGCCTGGTGGAAGAGCTCCATTTTACAGGCCCTGCGGAACTGTAAAAGTTCCCGCAGGGACCTCATGTCCTCCAGGAGCTCATTCCACCAGTGTGGAGCCGCCACTGAAAAAGCCCTAGACCTCGTAATGGCCAATCTGCCATCTTTCGGGCCAGGAAAAGTCAAACGATTTTGTGACCCTGAATTCAGTGCTCTCTGGGGCACATAAGGGGAAAGGCGATCCCTCAGGTAGACAGACCCCCGACCATATAGGGCTTTAAAGGTCAAAAACAGCACCTTGAAATGAATCCGGTGTGCTATTGGCAACCAATGCAATGCCTTCAGCACAGGCTGGATGTGGTCTCGTATGGAGAGACCCACCAACAGCCCTGCCGCCACATTTTGCACCAGCTGCAGCTTCCGGTTTTGGGACAAGGGCAGCCCCATGTAGAGAGCATTGCAGTAGTCTAACATCAAGGCGACCATAGCGTGGATCACTGTTGCCAGGTCATTGCGTTCGAGGAAGGGAACCAACTGCCTAATCAGCCGCAGATGGTAAAAGGCTGCCTTGGGAGTGGCTGCTATCTGGGCCTCCATTGCTAAGGTGGCATCCAAGAGCACTCCCAGACTCCGGACCCTTGGCGCTGGCACAAATGGTGCCTCATCGAAGGTCGGTAGTGGGATCCCTACTCCCAAGCCACTCCAACTCAGGCACAGGACCTCCGTCTTCATCGGATTCAATTTCAATCGTCTCAGCCTAAGCCAACTCATCACGTGCTGAAGCGCCCACTCCAGGTCATCTGGGGTCAAGTCAGACTGACCGCCCAACAACAGATATAGCTGGGTGTCATCTGCATATTGGTGACACCCAAACCTATGTCTCTGGGCAATCTGGGCAAGGGGGCACATGTAGATGTGGAATAACATCAGGGATAACCCCTTGAGGAACCCCACAAACCAGCAGGTACTTCTGGGACGTCTGTTCCCCTACTGCCACCCTCTGTCTCCGACCTTGGAGAAAGGAGACAAGCCATTGTAGGGCAAGCCCTTGAATCCCTGTGTCAGCGAGGCGGTGGATCAGCAACTGATGATCGACCATGTCGAACGCTGCCGACAGGTCCAAGAACAACAGTGCCACCATGTCACCTCGATCCAGATGCCTCTGGAGGTCATCTGTGAGGGTGACCAGTGCTGTCTCCATCCCATGACCTGGCCGGAAGCCGGACTGGAATGGGTCTAGCATGGAAGTATCATCCATAAAGCTCTGCAACTGAATCACCACCGCTCTCTCCAGTAATTTGCCCAAATAGGGCAAACTGGAAACTGGCCAATAGTTGGCCAATTCGGCCGGGTCCAAGGATGTTTTTTTCAGGAGAGGGTGGACCATCGCTTCCTTGAGTTCGCCCCAGGAACAGCCCCTTTGCGAAGGACTTGTTGATAATATCCCTGAGAGCACCTCGCAACCCCTCACGGCCAGCTTTTATGAGCCATAAAGGGCACGGGTCAAGGCTGCACATGGTTGGGCATACCATTGAGAGCAATCTGTCGACTTCCTCAAGGCTCAGTGGACTGAAATAATCCAGAATAGAACTAGAAGAAGTGCATGGGACCTCGAGTTCGCTCACTGTCTCAACTGGGGCGGGGAGATCGCAGCAGAGCAGCAAGACTTTATCTGCAAAGTAGCTCCCAAAGGCCTCACAGCTGATATCCAACTCCCTAGCATTTGGCCTGCCCTGGGGCAGCTCTGTTAATGACCGAATAGTTCTAAACAATTGTGCTGGGCGTGAGCTAGCAGATGCAACTGTGGCCGCATAGAACTCACTCTTCGCAACTTTGCCATCTCATAGGCTCTCATAAATGTCCTATAGGATGCTCTTGTTGCTTCATCGCAAGTGCGCTGCCACCGTCTCTCTAGTCACCTGAGCCCTCATTTCATCAGCCGCAGCTCCTCAGTATACCAAAGAGCCCTCTTAGAGCGAGGTCACAGAGGACATTGGGGAGCGATCTCATCAATGGCAGTAGAGAGTCGGCCGTGCCAGTCCTCGACTAGCTCATCTAATGAGCTGCCAGAAGGCACAGGATCCCATAGGGCCACCTGAAGCCACTGAGGGTCCATTTGGCTCCACGGGTGAGCTAAAATGTGCTCGCCACGCAAACAGGGTCAGGGTGCCACATAAACACATTCCACAGTGCAACCACTTTAAATAGCTTCAACTGGCAGATCGGCAGTCTATGGGTGCCGCTCCTACTGGAACACCTGCCGAAAAAGCTCCATTTTCATGGCCCTGCAGAACTGCTGAAGGTCCCACAGGGCCCTGATCTCACATGGGAGCTCATTCCAGTAAGTTGGTGCCACCAGGGAGAATGCCCTGGTCCTGGTCGATGTCAGCCTAGCATCCTTAGGACCAAGGAGGTCCAGGCGGTTTTGTGTTCCTGATTGCAGTGCTCTCTGGGGAACATGCGGGGAGAGGCGGTCCCTCAGGTGGACAGGCCCCTGACCATAAAGGGCTTTAAAGGTCAAAACCAGCACCTTGAAGCGGATCCAAAATGCTATTGGCATCCAGTGCGGCGACTTTAGCCATTTACCTTTATTTTGCCCACTTCCCCCCACCATGAAGTAGCCGGCAGTTGGAAATCAGATTAATTAGTATTCACCATCTCTTTTCTTCGAATATGTGTGTTTAATGTTTTAATGATTTTATCGGACTGTCTTTTATGGATACTGTACATTGCCCATTGATGTACAGGGGTTGGGCGATTAATAAATCCAATAAATAAATAAAATAAGTAGACCCCCCCCTCCAAAGCAGTTATTTTCTCCAGGGGAATGGTGTAATTCCAGATCTCCAGGCCCCACCTGGAGAATGGCAACCCTGCCTTCACAAACAAAAGCAAATAATTTTGAACTCCAAAGTTTGGGAATAAATTTATATGAGAGGTATTTATGAGGTCTCCCTAAGTGTTGCTATTGGCGGGGTTTCCCCTCCTGCCTAAGATTTTGTTCCTTTCTTTTACTTGAGCGGGCTTATTGTGGCCAGTTTTCAGAGTCAGAGGGAAACAAAATGAACTCTAAATTACCTGGAAAGACTTTGACTCAACAAAGACTTGATGGTTGCTAAGAGACTTAGGATGCAGAGGTGAAGCTTTACAAGTCAGTCATTTGAACAGAATTGGCAAGCCTGATCACTATTAAGGGTTGGGGTGGGTGGAAATTGCCCCTATCGCAAATCCTCAAGGCACCTTCAGCAATGAGTTTCTTTTCTGTAGGCTTCAGAATTAAGCGCACAGAGCCGTTATACCATCCTCTCTCTCCAAGTTCTATTTGCTTCCACTCCTCATCTCCTGTTCCCTTCCTGCCTTCCCACTTTACACGTGTTTTTCTTTTAATTGCCTTTTGCATACCTCGTTTCTCATCATGCATCTGATAAAGTGAGCCCTAGGCCATGAAACCTTGCGCCAGGATACATGTACTAGTCCAGGTGTCCCCAACATAGTGCACGTTGGCATCATGGTGCCTGTTGACACCTTTTCTGGTGCCTGCCAAGTGTTTTCAGAAAGTGGGCAGGGCCAAGTGGGGCTTTTCCTAGCAAGGCTTCTGATTGGCCCCACTGGAAACGTTACTGGCTGTGCAGATTTTTTTTAAAGGTTGCTTTGGCAGCAGCTGCTACCACAGCACAACGACCTTCAGTTTGTGGTTAGGAGCGCAGACTCTAATCTGGGATAACTGGCTTTGATTCTCCACTCCTCCACAGGCAGCCAGCTGGGTGACCTTGGGTCAGTCACAGTTCCCTGAGAGCTGTTCTCTCAAAAGCAGTCTTCAAAAGAGCTCTCTCAGCCCCGCCTACCTCACAGGGTGTCTGTTGTGGGAAGGGATTGTAAGCCGCTCTGAGACTCTTCTTCTTCTTCTTCCTGAAGTTCAGCTTCAGCAGCCATTTTATGGCTGACTCTCCCTTCTGCAGCAGCTTTGTGGCACCTGTTATGTGGCTGCACCCACCACATTGTGTCAGAATTCCAAAGATGCTCACAGGCTCAAAAGGGTTGGGGACCTTGCACTAGTCTTTAAGGTACTGCAGGGCTCTATCCATGTTTTCTTAGGAGTAGGTCCCACTGAGGCCAATGGAACAAAGTGAGAGTCCAGTGGCACCTTTAAGACCAACAAAGTTATATTCAAGGTATGAGCTTTTGTGTGTACGCCCCAGTTTGGTGTAGTGGTTAAGTGTGTGGACTCTAATCTGAGACAACCGGGTTTGTTTCCCCCCAGCTCCACTTGCAGCTGCTGGTGTGACCTTGGGTCAGTCACAAGCTCTGGCACAGCTGTCCTTGAAAAAGAGCAGTTTGTGTCAGAGTTCTCTCAGCCCCACCCCCCTCACAGGGTGTCTGTTGTGGGGAGGGGAAGGGAAAGGAGTTTGTAAGCCACTCTGAGACTCCAAGTGAAGGGCAGGGTATAAATCCAATCTCTTCTTCTTCTTCTTCTTCTTGTGTCAGACTGTGTCTGAGGAAGTGTGCATGCAGATGAAAGCTCATTGTTGTTGTTGTTCAGTCACACAGTCGAGTCCAACTCTTCGCGACCCCATGGACCAGATCACGCCAGGCCCTCCTGTCTTCCGCCATCCTCTGAAGTTGGCTCAATTTCATGTTCGTTGCGTCGATGACACTGTCTAACCACCTCATCCTTTGCCATCCCCGTCTCCTTTGACCTTCAATCTTTCCCAGCATCAGGGTCTTCTCCAGTGAGTGCTCCCTTCTCATTTGGTGGCCAAAGTATTTGAGCTTCCGTTTCAGTATCTGGCCTTCCAGGGAACAGTCAGGGTTGATTTCTTTGAGGATTGACTGATTTGATCTTCTTGCAGTCCAAGGGACTCTCAAGAGTCTTCTCCAGCGCCATAGTTCAAAAGAATCTCATACCTTGAATAAAACTCTGTTGGTCTTAAAGGTGCCCCTGGACTCAAACTACTGCTTCAGACCAACACGGCTACTCACCTGGATCAGAGGCCGATGGGTTTTAGTCCTTAGCAAAGTTTGCAGAGGACTGCAAAATCCTTTCTTTTCTTTTTTTAAGCAAAAGGACAGCTGATGCTGAACCTTTTCATCTAGGGACGACACCAACTTTTCATCTCCACCCTCCCACCAGAGGTCAAAATACCCTCAGAACAGTGTTCCCTCTAAGCTGAGTCAGTGTGAGCTAGCTCACAATTTTTAGCCTCCGTCCTAGCTTAGGAAGGAGCTGCGGTGGCTCAAGTGGTTAGGACGCTGAGCTGCAGGCTGTGGAAGGTCAGTAGTTCAGCAGTTCGAGACCGTTCAAGACCCGGGTGCCGCAAGACAGGGTGAGCTCCTGTCTCTAGTTCCAGCTCCTGCCAACCTAGCAGTTCGAAAGCAAGAAATTGCAAGTAGATAAATAGGGACCACTTCAGTGGGAAGGTAACAGCGTTCCGTGCGCCTTGGCGTCTAGTTATGCTGGCCACATGACCACGGAAACGTCTTCGGACAGCGTAGGCTCTTCGGCTTTGAAACGGAGATGAGCACCGCAACCCTAGAGTCGGATTCGACTGGCTTTCGAGCAAGGGAGACCTTTACCTTTTAGCTCAGGAAGGAGGGCTCCAGAGCAAACTAATTTATGCAGGGGCCAAATCGCTCGCTCACAACTTTAATGCCGGCAGCTCACAAGGTAGAATTTTCGCTCACAAGACTCCACAGCTTCAAGGGAGCGTTGCCTCAGAAATGTTGTGCCTGGGTGACAGGGAACCCTGCAAGAGGGACAGAAAGTTCAGCTAAAATTGCCACCCCCCTTCTATTAGTGGAAGTTTTCCCCCAGATCCACACACACCCCCGATGTTTTATCTGCCCCTCCCCCAGCTTTGATCTCCTTAGTACAATTTGAGCCCATAGGTTCTGTTTGCTGTGACATGCTTCCTCCTGTCAACTTGTCTTGTTAGATGTATATCCTTTAATGTTATTTTTGCATTACTTTGGTATGTAAATGCCGTAAAGACAGCTTCAAAGGAAACCAACAAAATGGGGATGCCGGCAACAACAACGCACCGGAGAGAAAAGCCTCACAATGACAACAGTGCAAGAACAAAACATATTTGTACATCCCAATCTGGTCCCAGGTGGCCTGATCAAGTTTAATCAAATTATAACTCATTTAGTTTGCTGCTCCTCTTGCAAGGAAACAGCCTCGGCATATATTGTATATACATTTTATTGTATTATCTTATCGCCATTCTGTAAAAGGCACAGCCAGTCAGCTTCCTTATGGTGTACTATGGTCATTAGTACGTTTAACATCAGAACATAAGAAGAGTCCTGCTGGATCAGACTAGTGGTCCATCTAGTCCAGCACTGTGTTTTACACAGTGGCCAACCAGTTCCTCTGGAGGTCCAACAGGGCATAGAAGCCAAGGCCTCTCCCTGTTGGGCTAGGATCTGGAATACTGGGGTTCAAATCCTCACTCTCCAATGAAGTTGATTGGGTGACCATGGGCCTCCCGCTCTCTCTCATCCTTAGCCTACCTCACTGTTTGTTGAGGAAAGGAGGACCTTGTAAACCACCCTGAGGGCCAATAGAAGCAGGAGGAGGAGGAGATTGGATTTATACCTCATCCTTCACTACCTGAAGGAGTCTCAGAGCAGTTTACAGCCTCCTTTCCCTTCCCCTCCCCACAACAGACACTCTGTGGGGTAGGTGGGGCTGGGAGAGCTCTTTCAAGAACTGCTCTTGACAGAACAGCTCTGAGAGAGCCATAATTGACCCAACGTCACACCAACAGCTGCATATGGAGGCGTGGGGACTCAAACCTGTTTCTCCCAGATTAGAGTCTGCGCTCCAAACTACTACACTAATCTGACTCCGTTCAAGAGAACTGCTCTTGAGAGAAAAGCTCTAAGAGAACAGCTCTGAGAGAACTGTGACTGACTCCAGGTCACCCAGCTGGCTGCATGTTATAAAGTTCTTGTATTTGTTTGAGCCTCCCAGATGCACCCTGGCCCTTTTCTCCTCATGACCATTGGGAGTGGGATAAGAAGCTTCACACACACACACATACACACACCATTTTTGATATTTCTCAAACTGCCCTGGGGAACCAATACAGGCTCCATCGCAAAAAGGTATGTATAGCTATTTGAGTCATGTGATTTTTCATAATGGGACCAATAGCAACTCGACAGGGCAGTCTGAGTTTGTGAAAATGGCATGGGGAGTGAAGGTGGTTCTCCCTGCATACCACTGTTACATGCAGCAAAGGACCGGTATGTGCAAAACTTGTATTGGATGTCTGATCCAAAGCCCTCATGTCCTCCCCCATGAAATGTGAAGTCTTTATAATATGTGGATTATCCTAGCAGAGTGGGATAAAAATGTAATAGATAGATGGGATCTTTCAAGAATCACATTCATTCCTCGGCATCCCCAGTTGATGGTTTCTCAGCCTATGTCATACACTCAAAGCTTTGCTCCAACTTCCTCCAATTTAAGTGGCTCTTCCTTGAACCTAGGATACCACCCATTGTATTCTACAAGTATGGTCTTTGGAAAGCCCATATTGGCCACAAGCTCCTTTTGAATGATGCTTGGTGACAAATCTTGGTTGGCTGCCTTCTGATTTGTTAAACGGTCCTGTATAGCCAGGACAGAATCATGCTAGCTGGACAATGGTCCCTCCATCTCCTGAGACCTCTAAATACTGGTTGAGGAAGGGTTACAGAAGTGAAGTGTTATTGCCTCCATGCCCTGCTTGTGAGCATGGCAGAGTCATTATGTGGCCACAGTTGGAACCAGGATGTTGCGGACTCTTGATGTGATCCAGCATGGTTGTTCCTACATTAGTTCCCTCTAACTCGTGCTAGGGGGTGCTGACACACAAAATTGTAACAGGCAGTGCAGGGATTACTGCTTTCAGCTCACAAGGCATTGGAAACAATGGAGGTGGAGGGGTTTGACAGCCCCCTGGATTGATTCTCTATTATAGTCTATGGGGCCCATTGATTATAATGGTCCCCATAGGCTACAGTGGAGCCAGAAAAAAAAATTTTTTGCACACCACTATCATAGGCTACAGTGGAGCCAGAAAAAAATTTTTTTGCACACCACTATTATGATTTGTAAGCTGCCTTGAGTCACAGGGAAAAGTGGGATATAAATATCTGAATAAATAAGTAGTTTGGGCAGGTTGATAACATTTAAGCAGCTTCCTGTTTGTTAGGTTAGGCAGGGTTCTGACAGTGATTGTTACCGCTCTGTTATACTTGACCTGTATGCTGGTTGCCATATTTCACTAAAAAAAACACAAAGTAGACTGCAAGAGGTTTTTCCCCACCTAAGTGCTGGTATGTTTTCTAAGGCTTAGCACAGGGTGACAGTCTGAGGTCTACCAGTCTACCAATATAGTGTAAAGGAATGGGTAGACCTGTTCTCCGAAGGACTGGTCTACCAATATATTGGAAAGGGGTGGGTGAAATTTGACTTGATTCTGTTTTATCTTATAATGTTTCAATTGTTCTTAAAGTATAGTTTAAATATAATTTAAAAAAAAATATTTCTGAGATTTTTACAAGGTTATGGAAGTAATCTAAAAAACTAATTTACGTGATAGTCAAATGTGGACTCACTCACAACTTCAACGCTACTAGCTTTTTTCGGCCACGAGGTAGAATTTCTGCTCACAACACTGGAGCTTAAAGGGAACATTGCTGACGACTAGCCTGAAGCCCATTTGGTTTGTGTCTTTCTCTTAGGGAAGGTGTCAAGTTCATATCCTATGAGCCATCAGCACCACTATATCCAAATTACATTTTTAATGACTTGACCACAGAAGGGTAGGACACTGTGCCAGACAGCTTTAGATGAAGAGGGCAGGGAAGGAGTACCTGCAGGGCAAGTGTCCATTTTTAAAAAAATGTCTTAATTAGTTTATGTGTCTTATGGAGGAACGTTCAGGAGAAGTCATTGAGCTGAACTTTCCTTTGCAACCTGGTCTGTCTTTCTGCATATCTGGGCAAAATTTACATAAACAATACAACTATAATTATCCCTGTTTCCCATCAGATTAGTGGAGAAAATTACTAATTAATCTTATTTACATGAGGATAAGGTTAATTACCTAGGCATACTAATGCTATATTGTTAATATGCAATTCCGATTTCAGCACACTGTATGAATTTTGCAACACTCTGGGAAACTGGATGCAGCCATTGCACAATTTTCATTTGAATCTTCTGTTAATAAAGCAAAATGCATATGCACACACACACACAACTCTTCGCAAGGAGGACCAAACTACATGACATTACATCGACATGTCCACCATGGGACTTGTGGCCAAACACTAGCTGCAAGTTCCACAAGTGAACTCTGTTTAGAAGATGAATGGAGGCCAATTCTGGTTGGAACTGTGGCATGGGGCAGAAGGGGCTCCTGGCCTCCCCCATACAGGTTTCCTGACTTGAAATGGCACTGGTCTCTGCTGGAGGTGGGGCTGTGCACACTTAATAATATGCACTCTTCTGTTATTAAGAGGAGGAGCCATAGTTGTCAAGAAATTCGACCTTTAGGTCAACTCTTTGTTCTTTCATTAAACACCAGGCCTCATATTCATCTCCAGGCCTGCAAATGGGTTGAAGAGACCAAATGGGAAATAACTGGCGGTCGGTACTGAAGGGTTGGCAAATTGACCTTGTGACCATTGGGTAACGATTCGGATACAAACCATTTGTTTACCAGGACAGGACTGTGGCACCATTGCATCTCTGCTTCACTCTTTCAATTGGTGCTGCGATTCACACTATATGAAGGGATGGATTAGATTGCAGATAACCCCTCCATCCTGCCATAAAGTGATCTCCTCCTGGGCAATCTGCTAGTAACAGGCTCATGACAACATAACTTCAATCGTCTGATTTTTGATTGGCTAAAAGGCCCCAGCCCACTCAGATCTTAGGCCTTAAAAAGTTAGTTTTCCATTCTTTTTTCATAACTAGCCTCAGCTATCAGGAGCTAGCCTTGGAATGGACCAGGATCTTGCCTGGCAAAATGCTCTCTGGACAGACAGGCAAGTCAGAAGGGTAACACCTGGTAACTTTGAATTAATGTCATACTGTGTAGTTAATCTCATAAATGTAGCTTCTTTGTTTTCGTTCTCATTGCTGTGTTCTTTCAAAATATTCTTGCACCCTTTAATACATATCCTTTGATTATACTTGGTGCGTTCTGTGCTTCAGGTGCCTCAATCCTATTCCAGTACCTTAAAAGTCCACCTACCTGGTTAATGGTTGTGGAAACTCATTCTGCAAGTGGCTTACCTTGCAGGGTTGA
>NW_015173693.1:82365-92538 GCF_001447785.1 Gekko japonicus | reverse complement strand
ATAATAATAAGGAGGAGGAGGAGGAGGAGGAGGAGGAGGAGGAGATTGGATTTATACCCCGCCCTTCACTACCCAAAGGAGTCTCAGAGTGGCTTACAAACACCTTTCCCTTCCCTTCCCCACAACAGACACCCTGTGAGGTAGGTGGGGCTGAGAGAGCTCTGACAGAAACTGCTCTTTTTCAAGAACAGCTGTGCCAGAACTATGGTTTGCCCAAGGTCATCCAGCAGGTGCAAGTGGAGGGGTGGGGAATGAAACCCGGTTCTCCCAGATTAGAGTCCGCGTACTTAACCAACACACCAAACTGGCTTTAAAATATTCTGAAAATCTGGAGGTTCCCATAACAATCTAATTGATTTCCTAATAGAATTAATTTCGATTCCAGTATTAAAGAACCCTACATGAGTTTTTAAAATATAAGACTCCATTCCAAATCTGCCCACATACTTAACCAACACACCAAACTGGCTTTAAAATATTCTGAAAATCTGGAGGTTCCCAGAACAATCTAATTGATTTCCTAATAGAATTAATTTCGATTCCAGTATTAAAGAACCCTACATGAGTTTTTAAAATATAAGACTCCATTCCAAATCTGCCCCCATTTCCCCCCTGTTTTGCACACTCCTAATGGATAAGCACACAGGCAGCAGTGGCTGGTCCCTTAGTGAAAATGGGTCTGTGCCTAGGGTTCTCATTAGCCTGTGAAGACCTGGATGTGTTATCAACATCTCGAGTGACACTCAAGAAACTTCCCCACTCTATGGTCTTCACCATAGTGATTGAGAAATTTCCTAGAGTGTTGATTGATGCTGTGACATCAGAAGTGATGTTGGTGTGCTGTGCAATTTCACTTTCCCTGTGGCCCATCCCCAAAATCTCCCACTGTTGCCAGGCATAGGCTGGCAACTCTAGCAGTACCCCCATTCCTCCTTGCCTGCCCGCCTACCTGCCATTACCACACACTCCAAGGGATGGATGGCTGCCAGCCAAGTCTTGCCTTCAGCACTGCCCTGCAAGTAAGCAACACCCTCCCTACAAATGTAGAGAGCTTTTCTTCCACTTTAAACCAGAGCCATCCTCTCTGGTACACTACAGGGCCCCCTCTAAGTCCCTGATTGGTCAGACTGTCAATCTTTCTTCTTTCCCAGAGAGGAGGGAAGGGGAAAGAACAACACTGACCAATCAGGTACCATGTCAGACACATGACTACCAAAGCCCCAATGTATTACTTTACTGTAGCCATTTATCCCTGTTCCTTCAAACTCACAAGGAGGCAGCCATTTTCCGTTACTAAAAGGAGAAACTCTGGCAAGGAGGATTCACAGGTATGCACCTCATTATGACATTTAGCTGAAGTAGCAACTTCTGTCAGTGTGAGAGGGGAAAATTGGGCCTTTCAGCCTTTTCCCTGGCTCTGAAAAAGGGGGAGGTGGAGGGCAGATAACTCATTCAGGTGTTGAATTTGGAAAAGGCTAGTGTTCTCTGCCACCATATAAGCTTCCTTACCTAAAGAAAACAAGAATTCTTTTTAGGCTGCAATCATATATGCATTTGCTTAAGAGTGAACAGGAGAAAAAAAAAAGAGTGAACAGGAGGGCATACTGCTGCTTCAACATGCATAGTATTGCATCATTAAAGGTAAAGGTTCCCTTGCTCGAAAGCCAGTCGAGTCCGACTCTAGGGTTGCGGTGCTCATCTCCGTTTCAAAGCCGAAGAGCCAGCGCTGTCCGACGACGTTTCCGTGGTCATGTGGCCAGCATGACTAAACACCAAGGCTCACGGAACGCTGTTCCCTTCCCACCGAAGTGGTCCCTATTTATCTACTTGCAATTTCTTGCTTTCGAATAAGTACTCCCCCCAGGATCTCAATTATTTCAGTAGCAGGACTTTATATATATATATATATATATATATATATATATATATAAACTGTTTTTATTTTAAACAACAACAACTAAGCATTCAAAACATTGAACTACGTTGGAACTGGATACAGTTATGTTGAAGCTTCTACAAATGCTAAACGTTTTACATTCGGTGAAATAGTTCATAATCCTTTTCTGGAACAATGAATTTAGAAGACTCAACATTAAACATAAACTCAAGAAAGGGAAACCATTTCAGATGAAGATTAGAGTTCATATGGTAATGATTAGTATTGTCGAGTACATCAGAGATCTTATCCATAATATAGTAACCCCAAATTTTCAGTCGCCAAGAAGATAATAATAATAATTTGTTGGAGGATTTCCAACTGCTGGCAATAACCACCTTAGCTGCCATCAATAAGGTTGAAATAAGGCCTTGTCTAATTTTAGGGATATGAGAAACGCCCCAATAATCTAAAAGTATAAGGTCAGGTTGCATAGGAATCAAATAGCCTGTGATATCTTTAATCGCTAAAATTACTTTAGACCAGAAACTTTGAACATATGTACACAGCCACCAACAATGGATGAATGTACCTTGTTCACCACAGGATCACAAACAATGAGAGGGATTCAACGTGGATATTCTTGAAAAACAGAATAAAGGCTGTGGTCAGACAGGAAGGTTGGCGTTGTTTGGGTGTGCCACTAATTACTCTGTCGCATTTTGTGATGGAGATTATCAATCAGTCTCCCACCCTGATCTGGCCTCACCCCACACTTCTTCTGTGGTTGACCTTCAGTTCAGTGCTGCACATCAAGCACGGAGCTTGCAGTCTGGTCTTATTTTATTTTTTTAGAAAAGAACAACTCTCACTTTTTTGGGAGAACATTTCGTGGGTGCACATGTGCCACATGTACACATGCTGTGCCATTCTAAAACAAAATATGGCAAAACTGGAACTGAAGGTTCACACTTCTGAACCAGTTTGAGTCTGCACCGGGGCGTTCAGACATCCGGAAACACGGTATCAATATGCAGAGATCCATAAGTAACTGATTCTCTCTGGTGGCTATTTACTCTGTATCCAGCTCGTCATACGACAGGGTGAGTATGACTGGGGAATGGCTGCCAGATGTGGGTGTGTGAATAAGCCCATGTAATCCATTAGGGTTAAGCAACTATATCGGGCCAAACTGCCCATCTGACCGCAGCCAAAGTTTGAGTCTCATGGCACTTTTATGATCAACAAAGTTTAATTCTGGATAAATGCTTCAGATATATTGAACAAAGACTTCCTCAGTCATTACATATAGGTATACTTTGGTGGTCTCCCATCCAAATACTGACCAGGACTGACCCTGCTTAGCTTCCAAGATCTGATGTGATCGGGCTAGCCAAGGCTGTCCAGGTGAGGCGGTAATTTTGTACCCCCATTGCTAATACTAGAGATTGCTGTTCTTTGCAAAGAGCTTCTGGGTCTTCCTCATGCTATTGTATATAAACCAGGTCATATCTTCCAAAAAAAGGGAAAAATAGGTTTTGTTGATTAGTAACAGAAAATATGTTTAATTTAAGCAGCCTGTTTGGGACCAGTAGACTCAGATCTCTGGGACTCGAGTCTTGAGAGCACTGGCAGATTCTCAAGTCCCATGGCTTTCAAGAAGGGAATTGTGAGCTTCCACAATGTTTTAAGATTATGTCATAGATCAGCATTCAGAACCACTGCAGACTGCAAGCTGAAGGGCTCCACCAAATGTGAAAATAAGACATGCGAATTGCACCCAAAGGATTTCTCCTCCTAGCATTGGCAATAACAATAGCAAGCATTTGCTCTTAAGTGACACAAATAGGAAGAGTACACAGAAAGAGAGAGAGAGAGACTACTACACAAATAATTTACAACTTTAATGTGAGACTGGAACGGAGCTCTCTCATGGGAGCATACTGCACAACACAAAGGAAAATGGCAACACACTTAACTATAAGGAGTTATTAGACTAGGCATTAATTTGTGTTGCTTTCTCCCACAAACTGGAGTTTCTCGTTCATGTCTGCAGTCGCTCTGTGCCCTTTCAGCTCAATCCTCTAAGCACCAGTGGGGCTGGGGGAGGCACCAAGATAACGGCGCCAGCGTAATATCACCATGTGTCAGGATGCATTGACATGACATGGAAGCCGTGGGCCATGGTCCACTAAGAGGTGCTCGTGCCCATGTACCATGTAAGCACAAGAGCACGGGTATATCTGAGGTCAGTATTTCCCACCCTGTGGGTTGGAGACCAAAAGTGGGTCCCAGAGCCTCTGCAAGTGGGGGCCCCCCAATGGCTGCTCCTGCCCTTCCCATTAGAATCAGAATCACAGAGTTGGAAGGGGCCATACAGGCCATCTAGTCCAACCCCCTGCTCAATGCAGGATCAGCTGAGAGCGTCCCTGACCCAGCCACTGCTTAAAGGCTGCCAGTGAGGGGGAGCTCACCACCTCCGGAGGCAGCTGATTCCACTGCTGCACAACTCTGACTATAAAAAAGTTTTTCCTAAGATCCAGCCAGTACCTTCCCGCCCTTAATTTAAACCCATAAAAGGGTGCTTAAGACTTCTGGTCATGCAAGCCGAAATAAATAAAGTAAAGTAATTTAAACCCATTATTGTGAGTCCTCTCCTCTGCTGCCAACAGGAACAGCCCCCTGCCCTCGTCTAAGTGACAGCCATTCGAATACTTAAAAAGAGAGATCCTGTCCCCCCTCAGCCTCCTCTTCTCCAGACTGAACATTCCCAAGTCCCTCAGCCTTTCCTCACAGGGCTTGGTCTCCAGGCCCCCGATCATCCTCCTCACTCTCCTCTGCACCCGCTCCATTGTTCTCTTTTGTATTTTGGAAACCAAGATCTGATCCTGGAAATAGTATCATATGTGTCATGTAAGAAGGAGAAGAAGAAGAGATTGGATTTATACCCCCACCCTTCACTACCCAAAGGTGTCTCAGAGCGGCTTACAAACTCCTTTCCCTTCCCCTCCCCACAACAGACACCCTGTGAGCAGTGTTCCCTCTAAGCTGTGGAGTCTTGTGAGCAAAAATTCTACTTTGTCAGCTACTCAAGGACAGCTCTTATCAGAGCTACGGCTTGCCCAAGGTCATCCAGCAGGTGCAAGTGGAGGAGTGGGGAATCAAACCCGGTTCTCCCAGATTATTTATTTATTTATTTATTTATTTACCTTCAACTTCTATCCCGCTTGAACCCCTCCCATGGGTCTCTGAGCGGCTTACATAGTTTGTATAAATAAATTTAGAGTCCGCGCACTTAACCACTACACCAAACTGGCTTAGTATTAGTATTTTTTCCCCTTCACATGTATTAGTATTTTTTCCCTTCACTGCCTATGCATGTCAATAAGTGAAAAATCACTTCACCACTACACCAAACTGGCTTAGTATTAGTATTTTTTTTCCCTTCACTGCGTATGCATGTCAATAAGTGAAAAAAACCAAGCCCTCACCTGGATAGCCGAGGCAAGCTCGATCTCGCCAGATCTCGGAAGCTAAGCAGGGTCGACTCTGGCAAGTACTTGGATGGGAGACCTCCTTGGGATACCAGCAGTTGGGAGGACAGGGGCAGGCTTTATCCAGCCACCTCTCTGAATATCCTCCAGGCCCCCAGTAGAGGTCAGTCATCTGAGGTTGCCATGACTTCCAGGTACACACACACACAAAAATACAAAAAAAAAACAAACCCCAAAGAAAGTGAAAAATCAAGTGTGTCCTGATTTTCTCACAACCATAGAGGGGATTAGAGGGAGCAATGGAGAAGGAGAGGTACGTCAGAAGCTGGAAGGTAACCTTCATATGCAAAGGCATTGTACACCGTAGTGCCGCTTGCTTGGGGTTCATAGTGGGGCAGATATGCCCTTTATGCAATGTTTGTTGGCTTCTCAGAAACATCCGATTAGCCACTGTAGAAAGTGGCAGGGCTCTTTTTGTGGAAAAAGCCCAGCAGGAACTCATTAGCATAATAGGCCACACCCAACAACAGAAACTCATTAGCATATTAGGCCACACTCCCTGACAGCACAGCTCATTGGCATATTAGGCCACACCCCCATGTTACCTTTTGCTTGATATTCTGTTTACTTTGTTTGTTGTCAAAACCCAGGGCCTTTTTGTAGCAGGAACTCCTTTGCATGTTAGACCACATACCCCGAATGTAGCCATTCCTAATGAGTTTCTGCTGTTGGGTGTGGCCTATTATGCTAATGAGTTCCTGCTGGGCGTGGCCAACTTGGGAGCCAGCTGGAACTCCGTTCCTGTGTGTTCCTACCCAAAAATAGCCCTGGAAAGTGGAATGCTTCACTAGTGAGGCACCAAGGTCATAGATTGCCTAGGGCACCAAAACACCTTGGGCCAGCCCCGGATGGGTCACCGTAACAAGTAAATCTGGACTTGTGGGTTGCCATACTAAAAAAGATTGTCTTGGGTCACATTCCCAGTTCACACAAGGTAACAGGGGCACCCAAAAGGGCCTGACAAGTGCTCCGGAACGTGCCCCAAATCCTTCATAATGTGCTCGGTTACTGATAAATAGTGGGTTCCATGGATGAGCAGGCTCAAGTCTAGGGATCAGCTCGACTTTATTTGTGATTTCAGCAAGAGCAAGACAAAGCTCCGGAGCCTCAGCTCTGCTAAATAGCATGCAATTGCCACACCCAAACATACCCCACTCCCAATGATAGGCTATTTACATAACATTACTACTTGACTGGTTACTTCCAGAGTCCTAGTAGGCTATTGTTCTTGTGCTCCAGACAAAGCTCCAGAGCCTCAGCTCTGCTAAATAGCATGCAATTGCCACACCCAAACATACCCCACTCCCAATGATAGGCTATTTACATAACATTACTACTTGACTGGTTACTTCCAGAGTCCTGGTAGGCTATTGTTCTTGTGCTCCAAGCTCAGCCAGTCTCTGGCATGACAGACCTGGAATAGTTCAGTCCCAATACATAACAGGTACAGTGACACAGCGACAGGCACTCAGGAATTCGTCAACAAATGAGACAGTAAAGATTCCCTAAAGGTCATTAGAGAAAGTTCCTGACATTTCTTATCAATATAATCTCTTTTGGGACTTGAAGGAGGAAATGAGTGGCACCGCTTTCTTACCAATTCTCTGCACTGGCTTACTTTCTCCCCAGCTGAAGGCTGAAAGCATAAAGGCCCTGTTAGGTGAAGCCCATATTACAGGTGGAGAACTGAAGGAGAGAGATCCAGCCTTGCCTAAGGAAACCCAACAGTGTAATGGCCAGGCTGAGGCGTGAACAAGTCCATCTCGCAGCACAGCCCCGGAACCACGGGGCTTTTAGCCATTTTCAACCACCGCCCTGTGCTGCACTTGGCAACCCCTTCATCTTTGTTCTCCCCTCTTCAGTTGAACAGCTGAAGCATTATGTTTTTGCCATCCCTCTCTTTAAAACACCAGTTTGAATTGTATGGATCTGCAACTGCTCGAGGGGGTAGCAGCCCCTCATTAGACCCTGCTTTCCCAAGGCACAAGACCCCCACTTGCGGTTTCTTATGCATTTGTATAGCCAAGTCCTTTTCTTCTGTCCACATTTACAAACGTGGCATGCTTTCGTTGCTTAGAATGCAAACGACACGTTCTTTCTGCCTTTCAAGCAGCAACCTGGGTGAAAATTATCCATGTCCAACTGCAAAGGCAGCTGCTCTTATGTTCCCACCCACAGCGTATTATTCCATCCACTTGGTAGGCTTTTAGGTGTACGGCCTTTTCTCCTGACAAAGGTTTGTGCCTTTAACAGCCGTGTGACGGAAAGGAATTCAACAGACACTGCTTTTCTTGCCACTCCCCACCCACTAAAACGTCATATGTGCACTGCAAATATTTCCCATATGTAGTCCTTCAAATGTAGCGTGTTCCATTCATGTGCACCAAGAATGGAAAATATACACATTGCCCCTGTTCACCCAAAATGGGGACTGCATGTATCAGGAGGATCACAGATAGCACACAGTCCCATTACGCACGGTTGGAGCACCAGAACAGAACAGAGCTATCTATAATTAGAAGATAATGCATAACAAGGATACCAGTAAGCCAGGAGACTTTCTGCCAGACATAATCCAGTTGGTATTTTTGTGCTCAACTACTGGTGGCAACCGTTGCTCTGTCTCACAGTTTTGGAGAAGGCTTTCTAATTAGACACACACATGAGTCATGGTTGCCTGAACAATTCCATTGTCTGGGGCTACATGCATACTAGTCAGGTGGGGGGACTGACTTTGCTTATATCCACTGGCTGACAGGCAGAGTGGGTGGGGATATAGAATTGTAAAGTCTATGCCTGGTGATGGATCAGCAAAGCCATCAAGTCCACAATGGACAGAGAGAAATATTCCCCTTGTATTAGTTGGCAAGAGGTAATAGAGGCATATATCCAGCTTTCTCCCTCTCCCCCAGCGGTTGGCACTTCACCTGCCATGCAGAGAGATTGGAGATTTTTTAAATTTCATGTTGCTGCATACGAGTGATGGCGAACCTTTTAGAGACCGAGTGCCCAAACGGCGACCCAAAACCCACTTATTTATTGCAAAGTGCCAACACGGCAATTTAACCTGAATACTGAGGTTTTACTTTAGAAAAAACAACTCATACATTAACTTAAGATGATCCAAACAAAGTAAGGAAAGCAATCCCAAATGTTTTCATTTACTTAAAATTATTTGGCAGAGAATTCCACACTTTAATGACGGTCTGAGCCTGGCTGGGGCGATGGCACGCGTGCCCACAGAGAGGGCTCTGAGTGCCGCCTCTGGCTTGCGTGCCATAAGTTCGCCATCACTGCTCTATACTATACGAATATGGAATGATATAATATAGCCCAGTCTCATCAGATCTTAGGAGCTGAACAAGGTAGGTACTTGGATGGGAGACCACCAAGGAATATTTTGCAGAGGAAGGCCATGGCAAACCACCTCCATGTAATCACTTGCCTTGAAAACCCTGTGGGGTTGCCATAAGTTGGCAGTGACTTGATGGCACTTTACGCACACACAGGGGTCATTTCGTAGAAAAAGAGGTGCAGGAGCTCATTAGCGTAACTCATTAGCATAACTCATTTGCATATGCCGCACCCCCTGACATCACCGGAAGTGTGTCAGAAGGCAACACCCACCACTCAGGCTCCACTGGACTGTTTTGGATTGGTAGCTGTTGGGGGGGGGGTGTGCAGATCTGTCCTCACAGAGGAGGGAGAGCTTGTACCTGAATAAAACTTGGTCTTAAAGGTGCCACTGGACTGTTTTGGACCCGGGGGGCGGGGTGCTCTGCAGCTTAACTGGCTGCTTCTTGCTCTGACTGAGGGCTGCTGGGAGCAGGGGGTGGGGTTTGTTGCATGTGCCCGCCCCCTGGGCTCTTTACTGCCGGAGCTCCGCTCCTGTGCGCTCCTGCAGGAAATGACCCCTGCGCACACACATATGCCATACATGCTCTTAGATATTCCCAATGCAGTTAGAAGAAGATAGAGACAGAGGCTACGTCTTCACCAACGGACTTCTTAAAGTAAAATGCACACGGGTGAGACACAGGAGATGAGTGATGTGGAAGGACTGTGCGTGCTGTAGTGGTTGCAGTGTTGCATGAGGATATGGGTGACCCAGGTCCAAATCCCTGCTTTATCTTAAAGGTCACTGGATGACGATGGGGGGATCACTCTCTCTGCACCTACCCCAAGGAACACCAGCCTTTTCTTTCCAATAGCCAATGTGGTGTCATGTTTCGAGTGTTGAACTAGGATTTGGGAGGCCCGGATTCATAAGAACATAAGAGGCACCAATGTTGGATCAGGCCAAAGGCCCATCCAGTCCAACACTCTGTGTCACACAGTGGCCAGAAATACCAGGTGCCATCAGGAGGTCCACCAGTGGGGCTAGGACACTAGAAGCCCTCCCAACTGTTGACCCCCCTACGCACCAAGAAGACAGAGCATCACTTGCCCCGGAGCCCCTATCTATACCTTGTGGCTAATAGCCACTGATGGACCTCTGCTACTCTTCCACGGAAGCTTGCTGGGTGACCTCAGGCCACTCACACACCTAACCTACCTCACAGCATGGTTGTGAGGGTAAAACAGAGAAGAGGAGAATGATGTGAACCACTTTGGGATCCCGGTTGGAGAGAAAGGCGGGGCATAAGTGAAGTCGATAAAGAGCTGGGTCTGAGTAATCAAGAATAACCTGAGCTATTTCCCACCTGCACCCCCCCCCCCCCCCCCGCACCTTCCTACATTTTT
>NW_015173693.1:78346-82310 GCF_001447785.1 Gekko japonicus | reverse complement strand
GGATTCTTCCCAAGGCAGTTGGCAGGACTCCCGTGAAGTCCGGAGCATTGACCATGTTAGAAATTAGGCCTTGCCCCTGCCTGATTAGAAAGCCTTTTAGAATGCAGTCCAAAATACTGGTTTTCCAACAATAACTTTTTAAAAAGTTAGAATTTAGGATATCCCTTTGTACCCCACATCCCCCCACTTCCTTTTGCTGATGGGAAGCACCTTTAGTCAACAGCCATGCAGGATTCAGGACTGGCTTAATGAAGCCTCTGATTCACATTAAAGTATCTCAGTGTAAAAGGGCAGGTAACATAATTGGGAAAGAGAAAAATCAGGGGTGAAGGGCCAGAGGAGTATGGACAGTGCTTATGATACAAATATTACTAAGTACTGGAGATGCTATCCAGGCCCATAGCCAGGATTTTGTAGCTTGTGGGGCAATTTTTTTTTTTTCCTGGTGGGGCTGAAGTTCTCAGTGCAGAAAGAAAAGTCATTTGGCCAATAGAAAGCCGTTACCAGGATAGATCTCTAAACTGTAAGCTGTCAACCACTTTAGATTACAGTTCTCACCTGCTGCAAGTTAATCACTTCTGCCAGCCTAAGCAACAATTCTGATAACAAGCCAGCAGGTGGGGGTGATGAAAGCTGACACTTAGGCAGAAAAAAACTCTCTTAAAGGAGACCAGTTTCTTGAAGTTAGAAGGGATTCTGAAGTCACCTACTCCAACCCCCTTGCCCAGTGCGGCAATTAGTCACCTACAGCACCCTATTCTGCATAAAGGAGCACACACCTTTAAAAATGTTTTAAAATGATTGAAAAAAGCACTGACAGGAGAAATTCTTGTGGGGCTGTGTCTTTACGAAAGGGGGCAGAGCCCCCAAACACCCCAATGTAGCTACAGGCACAATGTGTTCTGACTTTCATTTATCTCCCAGATAAGCATTCTCAGCAGTTTTTCACTGCTGTTGTGTACAGTGGTTATTCTTTATCACACATCTCATGCATCTTCATTGCAATGAGGAAGCGTTTGACTGTATTCCCATCTATATCTGCTGTGTAACAACCTGCCTGCCAGCCTGCCAGAAGGTACAAGCAATGCAATTGTCTCCCTTCTCAGCAAGCTGCTTGTTGAGGGGGAGGGAGATATAGCTATAGATATATGCCTTTATTTCTCCTCCCACTCTGCAATCTACTGCTTCCTTGGACTGCAAACAAAATGTTTGCCTATATTCCCTGCAGACATGCTACCCTTCTCAGAGAGAATGTAGCTTCTAATTGTATTTCCCACCCTGCAGTCTCCAGTGCCTTCCAAGAATACCAAGCAAAATGTTCGCCCAGGCAGGCACAACAGCAGAGCAGAACTGAATAGTAAACCAACCGAATTCCTCAGTACTGCCGATGCGTGTGCAGAATCCAAACGGAACTGCTAGTGGTTATACAGAATCAAGAAAGCCCCTTTGAAGTGCATTATGATCCATCCAACTGTCATTCAAGGAATGTATTATAATGCTCAGCCAATCATAAGCTGGTTTGGGAACCAGCATGTTAAGAATGGGGAAACCCTGGAAGCTGGACAATTAGAGCATAAACATCATATGGACGCTCCAAAAAGAGCAATCAGGTTTCAGCGTCAGATGGAATAGGAGTCAAGGCGGAGAAACACCTTGGTATGGAGCAGCCATGTTGAAAAATAGACTTTCAGCCCATAACCACCCTCTGGAGAACAGAGATATCCAATAGCCAGCGTCTTTATTTGGGGTCAGGGCTATCTTGGAGAACATCATTGGGCTCCCTTGATACAAAAGCCGAACATCATTGCTTTAGCTTCTTCTTGTGCAGCTATTGCACTGAGCTCCCTCGATACAAAAGCCGAACATCATTGCTTTAGCTTCCTCTTGTGCAGCTATTTCCACATCGTCATGGAAGTCTGACCTGTTATAAAACAAGGCATTAAATCACAATTGTTACATAGTTTAGATGCTTTAGCTTCTTCTTGTGCAGCTATTGCACTGAGCTCCCTCGATACAAAAGCCGAACATCATTGCTTTAGCTTCCTCTTGTGCAGCTATTTCCACATCGTCATGGAAGTCTGACCTGTTATAAAACAAGGCATTAAATCACAATTGTTACATAGTTTAGAGGAGCTTTTCACTATGCAAGTAGGTCAGTGATAACCTCAAAACTTTCTGTGCTGTTGTGCGAATGCTAAATGGAATTCCATTTTAAGATATGCAATTTGCTGAAGGGGCTTGAAGGGAAATTATTAAATTAGGCTGCCGCACGGTGTTTGTTCTGTGTACTCTTCCCATCTCTCTATCCATTAGCGAAATTGACTTAAATGGTCAGCATGGTAAATGGTTTGAATGAGTTAGCTGATATTAAAATTCCGCTAATTAAACTAATTTCTAAATTCACCTACTTGCTTTTACCAAGGTCACTTAACCAAACAGCGCCGCAAAAATATTATTATTCTATCTCTCTTTTATTAAAATCAGCTCAGAAGGATTAGCAGAGAAGCTAGATTGCTTTTCCACACTTAACTTTTTACATTCTTCTTGTCTATTTAACTGCGTCCCTCACATTCATATACACTCACAAACCCAGGAATGTATGTCCTAATTCTGGGATGGGGGGGGGGCAAGAACTTCACTAACAGAGTTACTCCTCTAAATCCATTGACTTCAGTGGACTTAAAAGAGTGTAACTCTGCTTGGGATGACACCATCAGTTCTGAATCTGTGGTGCTCATAATGTTTCTACATGTATTTTAATAGCTCTCTGGTTGTTTGTTGTTGCTTTTTTTAAAAAAATGTACATTGCTATAAGTGTGTGCTGTATAAATTGGCAAGTAGATGCTAAAAATGACATGTAGGAGCTCTGCATAATGAACAAGCTAAGAGAAGGACCTTGTTGCTTCTCCATATGTTTATTTAATATTTACTTCATGTTGTGAGCATCGCAGCTTCCTTTTCCCTTTTGCTTGTTTTGCCTGTCATTTAGAAAATCAGTCTCTTCACCTTCTCAAGATTCACTCTGTCAGACTCATCTTAAGTATTGTCCTGGATCCGAAGAATCTCATGAGTAGCTATGCACCCTGTAACGATTCCTTGTTTTTGTGTGTATGTGTCTCTTTAAAAGTTTGGTTGCATGGCTGTGGTAAGTAGACTAGAGTGGTTGAGAGAAGCCAGTGTGGTATGATTGGTGGTTGACAGAGAGGGGGAGGGGTTTTGGAAGTGAGAATGAGTGGATATGTATGTATGTCAGTCAGGTTTTACAGTTACGGGTTTGACAGTTGATAAGTTCAGTTAGTTCTGTTTGGGGAATGAGTTAGACAAGCAGTTAGTTCTGTGTGTGAGGGAAGTGAGAATTTATTTATTTATTTATTTATTTATTTTAAGCATTTTTACCCCGCCCTCCCCGCAAAGCGGGCTCAGGGTGGCTTACAGAGGGCATACGCCCATATATAAAACTCAATAAAACAATAAAATCACAATATCAGTTACAATAAGACATTAACAGCAGTAAAGAAGTGCTTTCCATCAAGATGGTCTTGAGTGGTTATGAGTGGTTATTTTCCAACCGGCCCCATAAAAGAGGATCTTTCATACCAATCCATGTTGTTAGGTCATTTGTGGCTGGGCATTCACAGGGCAGTCCCACGACCCGGTAGTAATGCCACCATTGGTGGTGGTGGCAGCGGCGGCCCCTATGGAAGGAAGGCTGAGAGAATAGGAAAAATTAAATGAAAGTTTAATTGAAGACAAGTTATAGGAAAGGCTGTATGTCCTGGAGAGAAACAGTGAACATATATGACCTTGAGTTAAAGTGTTACAAAGTTACCTGAAAGATCCCTGTCAGTAAGGGAGTAGATTGTGTGTGATACACCAAGCAATTGTTCATTATTTACACATTAATAGTTACATTGTTCTACCCTTTTATTTATGAATTATTTCAATAAATCCTCTTTTATTCAAG
>NW_015173693.1:62803-77844 GCF_001447785.1 Gekko japonicus | reverse complement strand
TTCCTGGGCTGTAAGCTCCTGTTTCTTCAGGGGTTTTTTTCCTGTTCTGCATGTGTTTTGCTCCCTCTAGTGGTCAATTCGATATTGCACCAGTTTGTGTCCAGCATGAAAACCTGCTGGGAAATATGCTGGACATAAACTGGTGTGATATCGAATTGACCACAAGAGGGAGCAAAACACATGCAGAACAGGAAAAAATCCTGAAGAAACAGGAACTTACAGGCAAAGAAAATGAGAAAGTGGAAAAGCCCACAGAAAATTCTAGTTGCAAATTCTAGTTGTAAAATTATTCAGCATGTGTGAAAGCACCTCAGATTAGGACTCAAGAAACCCAGGCTCAAATCTCGTATAGCTCAGTGTGTGACCCCAGGCACAGTCACCATTTTTTTAAGCCTACCCATAACACAGGGTTGCTGTGAGGCTAAAATGGGTAGGAGCATGTATGATATCTTAAGCCTCCCTGGATGGAGGGGAACCAGTCTAATCAAAAGATCAAATTGAAGAATCCTAAAAGGCATGCCCCAAACAGTTCTTTTGCAGTCCGATCAATGATAGTTAACTAAATGTTCTAAAAGCCGATGTCTTGGGTCCCATGAAAAATTTCGACTAAGAGAAGAGTGGGGGGGGGAGATTTTTGCTGATTTTGCCCTTCCACTGCTCTTCCACTGCAGACCAGTGTTCCCTCTAAGCTGAGTTAGTGTGAGCTAGCTCACAATTTTTTAGCCTCCAGCTCACACATTTTTCTCTTAGCTCAGGAAGGAGGGCTCCAGAGGAAACTGATTTATGCAGTAGCCAAATGGCTCGCTCACCACTTTAATGCCAGTAGCTCACAAAGTAGGATTTTTGCTCACAGGACTCCACAGCTTAGAGGGAACATTGCTGCAGACCTCTGATTCACCCTTTGCCCTGTTCCTGAAGGGTGCCCTGTTCTCCAAGACCAGTGTTTCAAGGGGTCCTTGAGTGCTCTTGTAGATGGGGGAAACCTCAAAGATTTCTGCTAGAAGATTCGTGTTCACAGGCATAGGAAATTCGAGAATTACTAAATGAGAGTGGACCCACTTTCATGCTTCAAATAGAGAAGATTATCTTTACTGCTCCCTCTTCCGGACTGAATCAGGACAGACTGAAAGGGGCAAGGCCTGGGCACAAAATGATTGCTGAGAAGAACTTATCAAATGCTGACAGCCTTTCCTCTAATGCTTGCTTAGGCTTTCTTCTGCTTGTAACACAGCTGAGGATGCTTTGAAGATGAAATGCCAAAGATCAGCTTTCTCAGAGATCTAGTGGCCAGACAATGTGGCACCGAGCATTTCACTGGGCCCGGAGCCTGCAGCCTAGCACAGAAAAGCACATTTAACCCCTGACTACAGCTGACAGAGGCAGAGATAATCAGAGACATGTGATATTGGGTGACAGTGGCCAGACTTGACTTTGACCCCAACCCCTTTGAGCAGGAGCAGTCTATCAGAGCAGTGAGGACTTGAAATGTCACTCCTTGTCTCCTTAAAGTTCTTCAGCTGTTTTGTCACTCACCATGGTGCCAATCCCAGGGGAGAGGGATAATTGAGAATCTACCCCATGTCTGCCCAACCCAGCTCTTTTGGGTTATACGCAGTCACCACAGGTTTGTACTAACCGAGAGACCTGAAATCAGCCTTTTTAAATTCATTATTGCCTCTATGTTCTTTATTATTGTCAGGTCCCACAAAGGCCCTAAGCTTTTGACTATAGTGGGATTCTGCCATACGGAGAGAGAAATGTTCATCTAGTTGTCAGCATACTCCTATCTCACTTTTTCTCAGAGGTCAAGTTTCCTCCCCCTTAAAAGATACATGTGCTTTATACCGTATTGAAAGCCCTGGGAAATAAAATGGTCTTGGTGGAAGAAAGACAGTCAGAATTGGAGGCCTATTCATCCTGGTGTGGGGTGGCAGTTACCTCAAGCTAAACAGAAGAAGAAGGAGGAGGAGGAGAAGGAGGAGGAGGAGGAGATTGGATTGATATCCTGCCCTTCCCTACCCAAAGGTGTCTCAGAGTGGCTTACAAACTCCTTCCCCTCCCCCTCCCCACAACAGACACCCTGTGAGGCAGGCGGGACTGAGAGAGCTCTGACAGAAACTGCTCTTTTTTCAAGAACAGCTGTGCCAGAACTATAGCTTGCCCAAGGTCATCCAGCCAGGTGCAAGTGGAGGAGTACGGAATCAAACCCAGTTCTCCCAGATTAGAGTCCGCGCACTTAACCACACCACCAAACTGGCTCTAATTGCTGGGTTTCTGATGAAAACAGTCACAGGCCTAGTTTATACACACAGCAGAATGAGGTAGCAATTCTGAGGTGCTAACCCGGACAATATGTGCCACGTTAGTCTGGGCATAGGGATCACATTTTGAAAAAGAAATACCAATATAGGTTCAAAACAAATATGTCAAGCAGTAGGCTGGGCTAGAATTTCTCTGTGTATGCTAGTTGTTGGGGTTTTCTACATACAGTGAGGTGAATCTTTTTCAGTTTTCATATGGGGCGTTCAAAAATGGATTCCTGTACCTGCACCATGAAGCTGTGTTGTCTTCCCCAACACGTCAGGATTCTTCTGCTTCATTCAGCCACATGTTTAGTACATGCCACAGTTGCGTATACAAAAGCAGGCACCTTCCTGTCCTGCCTTCTTCTGGGAAGAAGAAACCCTGCCTGTGGTCCTAAGTCCTGAATGTCTTAGTGTAACGTGAAGGACATGACTGTAGACAGATGATGGGACATGTAAACCTAGTCTCACCTGTGTTTGAAGCGATCATGACAGGAATTACTAAGGACAATATGCAACCTGCTACACGTGGACAAAAAAATCACCTACACCTGGCCCACCAGATGTCTTAGCAGGTAGAAATTACTTTGTTGCTCTTTTGTTAGAGATGTGCATCTGTTTTTTAGATGCTCTGAGGAGAAAATAATGGACAGTAACCTATAAGAGCAGGAAACATTTCTCCTGCTCTACTCAGGTTGTGTTTGCAGCCATAATTCTTAACAGGGAGGGGCTGGGCAGCCTGTCTAAGAGAGTATGGTAGTGGAGGGGCAGAACTTTGCTTCACAAAATCTCATTGTAGCTAGAGAGCGGCAGGTTAATTTGTGCATTTGAGTGGCCCTTCAGATTTTCTATAGTCTGATGATGGTTACACTTCAAAAAAAAAAAATTCCTGCAGAAGAAGCGTCTGAAATCTGGAAAAGAAGCAAGGCAAGGGAAGAAATTAAGGAAATGTGTGTTTTTAGCCTGCTAGGCATGTCTTTTTCAAAACCACGCTATAAAAATAAGGGATAGGAAGGGTGGGATTGCACATTATATGAGAGAAAGAGAACCTGGGAGGCTCTAAAATGGGTGATTTACCACCCAATCCCAAGCACAGTTACAGCCTTCTAGTCTGTTTTTGTGAGCTGCTTACCCATCTGAAGCCTCAGATTTACCTTGGAGACCCTGGAAGACTCAAATGATAAGTTTCCCAAGTTCACTGGAATTGTCACTGATCCAGCTAAGAACCTGTGAAGTGTTCAGCATTTCTACAACTGAAAGAAGGAAGGACAACACTGAAAAGAAACCACCTCTCATGCAGGGGTGGATTTGGACTTGGGGTGACCAAGGTGCCTACCCTGACCCACGTTCTGGGGTGGGGTGGGGGACAAGCACCTTGATGCCACAGTGTCACTGCTGCTGGCCTCTCTAAAGCCCCCGGAGTCATGGCAGGTGGTGGCAAATTCAGGGAAGCAGGCCAGGCAATCAGCTGTAGGGCAGTGCCCCTCAACTGCGCTATAGCTGCTGGCTCCTACACTGAACCTTCCCCCACAAAGGGTGTACTGGGAGGCAAAAATGACACAGACACACAGGGTGGACTGGGAGGCTAGCCAAGAGAGGGTGGAAAAGTCACTCAGAAGAAAAAGAAGAAGAGGAGGAGGAGGAGGAGGAGGAGGAGGAGATTGGATTTATACCCCACCCTTCACTATCCAAGGGAGTCTCAGAGCGGCTTAAAAACTCCTTTCCCTTCCCCTCCCCACAACAGACACCCTGTGAGGTAGGTGGGGCTGAGAGAGCTCTTGACAGAACTGCTCTTTTTCAAGAACAGCTCTTATCAGAACTACGGCTTGTCCAAGGTCATCCAGCCAGGTGCAAGTGGAGGAGTGGGGAATCAAACCCGGTTCTCCCAGATCAGAGTCCGCACACTTAACCACTACACCAAACTGACAGCCAAGCTTCCAGTTGGGTTACTAGGTTGTGTATCCGAGACCTGCCCATAAGCATAAACAGCAAACCGCCCCAACCCAGAGTAGAATTAGGCATGCCTCTATATTACCATCTGCGATTTATTTGCATCTTTAAAAACAAATTAAGTTTATTCTTCCCATCCAATAATAATAAACGCAGGCCCCGGTCACACAGAGAATTTGCCCCGCAAAAGGCACGAATATCGGGTGGATTTTCGGGCACGATCACACCGCAACATCTGGGAAGCATAGCACGCGTAGCACACCCGTGGCCAACCCATGGCGTCCCGCCGAAGATGCGGAGTTAAAAAGTACCAAGGAAAGCTCGCTAGTATCCGGAAAACGCGTGGCACAGGCAGGCATCTGATCGTGGGAGCGCTAGCATCCCGTGGAATCTGGCGCCCGTCCACATCCCATTGCAAACCGGATGTTTTTCGTAAGCGCATGCACACGAACACAAAGCTGAAAGCAGTGCTGCTCCGTGGAACTATGCATGCGCACAAACGCAAAAAGCTTGTGTGATCACGTCACGCCGCTTCTTTGCCATGCTGCAGCATCGCCGTGTGATCGCCAGTTAACAGCCTAAGCACGGAGACTCGGGGAGAGCGTGTGATTGAGCTACCGTGTTTTATTTTTCTTCGGGGTAAACAGCCACACCTCCCCCCCACATTATCTGGCCCATGTGACCAGGGCCTTAATTTGTTTTTAAAGATGCAAATAAGTGCCAAATTGTAATACAGTAGGTAAAGGTTTCCCTTGCTTGAAAACCAATCGAATCTGATTCTAGGGTTGCAGTGCTCATCTCTGTTTCCAAGCCAAAGAGCCAGTGATGTCTGAAGACATTTCTGTGGTCATGTGGCCGGCATGACTAAACGCTGAGGTGCACAGAATGCTGTTAACTTCCCACCGAAGAGGTACCTATTTATCTACTTGCAATTTCTTCCTTTCGAACTGCTAGGTTGGCAGGAGCTGGGGCCAGAGATGGGAGCTCACTCCGTCACGTGGCACTTGGGTCTCGAATTGCCAAGCTAACGATCTTCTGGTCTGCAGTTCAGGGTCTTAACCCATGAGCCACTGCCTAATTGTACTCTGGGTTAGGGCTCTTTCCCATTTTCGCTTATGGGCAGGTCTCTGATACACAATCTAGCAGATGCATGCATCTGCTAGGGAAAAATGGTTAAACACTTGGTTGCATGGTAAACATCACCTTTCCAATGAAATAAAATGCCAATTTCTATTGAACGATGTAACAGCAGAGATTACTGTGGCAGTGGCCAATTTTTTAGTGGACGTGATGAGAGTGAAAAATTTGGGAAAGTACGTTTCATGATTTTATAATTAACCTAGTCTTTTAGTTGATTGTGTCATTTTCTGTCTTTGATTTTAATGTTGTATATGCCATTAAAGGTTTATTGATTGATTGATTGATTGATACACAATCTAGTAACCCATGTTGAATCCTGTGATTTTTTTTTTTTTAAGCTCCCAGTCAGGACAGGGCATCCCCTGACCCCAGTTCCCATCGCCCACCATCACTCTGAGCAGTGGCGGGAGAAAAATATAAAAAGCAGCAGTTACATCACTTCTGGTAAAAACCTGGAAGTGACCTAGGGCAGTTCTAATAATCTATTGTTTTACCATGGAGTTTCCAGCAATTCCAAGAGCTACCCAATGTCACTTGCAGGTTTTGACCAGAAGGGATGTAATGCCGCTGCTCAGAGTGATGGAGGGTGATGGGAACTTCTTAAAGGTGGGGTTTCTAGCAATTTAATGAACATACACATTTATGTTGGACAATGAAGAAAGCTGAGAGGAAGAAAGCGGATTCGATGCCCTGCCTCAACTGGGAGTTTGGCTGCCCTAGTGGGAACTATTCATCATCTTTTCCACTCTCTCTTGGTGAGCAGAAATTAGGAGTTTTACCATGAAAAAAGGTAAAGGTTCCCTTGCTCGAAAGCCAGTCGAATCCGACTCTAGGGTTGCGGTGCTCATCTCCGTTTCAAAGCCGAAGAGCCAGCGCTGTCCGAAAACGTTTCCGTGGTCATGTGGCCGGCATGACTCAACACCAAGGCGCACGAAACGCTGTTACCTTCCCACCGAAGTGGTACCTATTTATCTATTTGCAATTTCTTCCTTTCGAACTGCTAGGTTGGCAGGAGCTGGAACTAGAGACGGGAGCTCACTCCGTCATGCAGCAACTCGGGTCTCTAACTGCTGAACTACTGACCTTCCACAGCCTGCAGTTCAGCGTCTTAACCACTTGAGCCACCGCAGCTCCTCTTTACCATGAAGCAGCATGGAAATCGACGTGCTGCGGTGGCTCAGAGGTCAAGACACTGAGCTATAGGCTGGAAGGCCCCAGCTCCTGCCAACCTAGCAGTTCAAAAGCAAGAAATTGCAAGTAGATAAATTGGTACCGCTTCAGTGGGAAGGTAACAGCACCACATGACCACGGAAATGTATTCGGACAGCGCTGGCTCTTTGGCTTGGAAACGGAGATAAGCACCGCCCCCTAGAGTCAGATACGACTAGCTTTCGAGCAAGGGAAACCTTTACTCTTACCATGGAAATTAGGCATTCTACAATGGAGTTTCCAACCATTCCGAGAGCGACCCTATGTCTCGTCTGGGTTTTACAGGAAGTGAAATAGGGCCACAGCGCCCCCATGTCTGTGTCCACCACCCTGACAACCCTAGCTGCCAGAGCTGCTTGGGCTGCTCTGTCGCTGTGATGGCTGTTCACTCCTGCCCTGTCCAGGGATCAGGCAGCCAGCTCCTGCCCACCTTGCACGGGTTGAGTGCTGTCACTTTTGGGAGCCTGGAGTGGCCCTGGGGAGGCAGCAGAGTGTGTTGGTGATTCTGGGACCCCATCCTGGGCTTTTGCCCTGAACCTTGAAATCACTAAGGCCACCCCTGCTCCTCCGTCAAGGAATCACCTGGGGGAAATGGTTATGGGTGAGCTGTCTGCCTTTAGATGATGGGACAGAAGAGGTGGCTTCCAAGCCTTAGCCAGCTCTTTCATAGATAACCACACCCCCAAAAAGAGACCCTTTTCGCAAGGAGGGTAGCCTTGCTGATACCTTTCGAAAGTGATTGTTTTTGGATGAAGCAGGAATTAAAGAGCGATCATGTGCTAATACTTCCAAATAAGGGCTGCGGATGGGCCTGGCCCGGGCAAGGGTGTTTAATTAGGCATGCTATTTGTATGGGGCTTTCCTGTCTTCTGCAATTAAACACTGAATAATTGATCCTCTGATGCTCAGATCAGCCAGCCCTAAACCATACACGTTAGCGAGCAGATGATGGATTTGATATTCAAATTCCGTTCCGCAAACACGGAGCAGAACTGTGTCCAAATGTTTTCCGGAGAGATTCTTTAAACTGCGTAACAAGAATGCCTCGAGTGTTCCTCATGAGTAAACAACCGTTTGCTTGCAATATTAAATACACTTACGAGGAAGCCAAGGGGGGGAAAAGCAAAAAGCTCTCCTATGTTCTGCACTAAGAGAACTGAAATCCTTATTGAATAGATAATGCAAAGTAAGTGAATTTTCCCATACCTGCTCATTCTATGTAATTCGTCAGGCTCATGTTACTCCTGGGGGCAGGTGAGAAGACAAACAAGGGCAGGGAAGCCTCGGCCCAGAAACACAGGAAATCCATCTAGCCCTTTGGGGTTTCTGAGAATTTACTGAACATTGCCCACACAATTGGCAGGCCTGTTTTCACCATCATACCGGCCAGAGATCTCCCCGCCCCCTTTTGAGATGAGATTTATCATCCAGTGCCAAATTCTATCTTTTGTGGGATCATGCAAAGAACACAGAATCTTGAATCGTTCAGGAAGACATTTTTCATAAAGGATCGTAGGACATGGAATGTGTCAGAAGAGCTCTTTCATGAAAGGGAATAGTGTTGTAAGTTTATCGACGATTTATTGGATGCGTTAAAACAAAACAGAAATATAACGGCACCTTTAAAGTTTAATAAACTTTATGCCAGCATAAACTGTATGTGCTATCTTGTATGCGTTGTATTGTTTGTACTGCATCCCCCCCCCTTTTATAATCCAGTAGTTGTGGTTTTTTCCCCTTTTTTGTATTTTCTTAACTTTGAATCTCGGGGAGAAAGGCAGAGAATAAGATGAACAAAAAACAACAACAATGTCTGTGCCCGGAGCATGCAGATGACAAAGCGGGTTTCAGCTCACAACAACCTACGCCACAGTTAATTTGTTTGACTTTAAGGTACTAAAGGTAAAGGTAAAGGTTCCCTTGCTCGAAAGCCAGTTGAGTCCAACTCTAGGGTTACAGTGCTCATCTCCGTTTCAAAGCCGAAGAGCCAGCGCTGTCCGAAGACGTTTCCGTGGTCATGTGGCCGGCATGACTAAACACCAAGGCGCACGGAATGCTGTTACCCTCCCACCGAAGTGGTACCTATTTATCTACTTGCAGTGTCTTGCTTTCGAACTGCTAGGTTGGCAGGAGCTGGAACTAGAGACGGGAGCTCACTCCGTCGTGCGGCACACTCGGGTCTCGAACTGCTGGACTACCAACCTTCCACAGCCTGCAGTTCAGCGCCTTAACCACTTGAGCCACCGCAGCTCCTTTTAAGGTACTACTAGACTCTTTTTTTAAAAGCGCACAGAGAAACGTGTGTTTGTGTGTTAAGTGCCATCGAGGCGCTTCTCACTTGTGGCAACACTGTGGATGAGTGACCTCCAAAGCATCCTGTTGTCAACAGCCTTTCTCAGGTCTTCCCAACTGAGGGTCGTGGCTTCCTCTATTGAGTCAATCCATCTCGTGTTGGGTCTTCCTCTTCTCCTGCTGCCTTGCACTTTTCTGAGCACTGTTGTCTTGTCCGGTGATGCTTTTCTTCTCACAATGCAACCAAAATACGATAGCCCCTGTTGGGTCACTTGAGCTTCTAGGGAAAGTCCAGGCTTGTTTTGACCTGTTGTTGTTGTTCAGTCGCACAGCCGAGTCCGACTCTTCGCGACCCCATGGACCAGATCACGCCAGGCCTTCCAGTCTTCCGCCGTCCTCTGAAGTTTGCTCAACTTCATGGTCATTGCATCTATGACACTGTCTAACCACCTCATCCTTTCCCGTCCCCATCTTCTTTGACCTTCAATCTTTCCCTGCATCAGGGTCTTTTGACCTAGATCTCACATATTTGTCTTTTTGGCAGACTCACCAGGGTATCCATCAAACTCTCCTGCAACACCACACTTCAAACGAATCCGCTTTCTTCCTGTCAGCTTTCTTCATTGTCCAACATAAATGTGTATGTTCATTAAATTGTTGGAAACCCCACCTTTAAGAAGAAGCAAGACTTTAGTTCTAATAGGTGAGGGTGAGTTTCAGGACAAAGAGGCAGCATTGTCCAAAAGATCCTAGGCAGACATGTTCAATCATCTGCCAACCCAGTTCAGCTCATGGTTAAGATGCTGAACTGCAGACTGGAAGGTCGGTAGTTCAGCAGTTCGAGACCCGAGTGTGCCGCATGACGGAGTGAGCTCCCGTCTCTGGTCCCAGCTCCTGCCAACCTAGCAGTTCGAAAGCAAAAAATTGCAAGTAGATAAATAAGTACCACTTTGGTGGGAAGGTAACAGCGTTCCGTGCGCCTCGGTGTCTAGTCATGCTGACCACATGACCATGGAAACATCTTTGGACAGCGCTGGCTCATCAGCTTAGAAACGGAGATGAGCACCGCATCCCTAGAGTTGGATTCAACTGGCTTTCAAGCAAGGGAAACCTTTACCTTTACCTATTATGTGCTCACACAAAAGTTAATGTGGTGTTTTTACTAATGCACGTATGTGCACCTCTGCATTGATAATACACCACACAAAGAATCTTTTAAAAAGTATATATTTTTATAATGTAATTTCATAATTTTATAATATAATCCCATGATTGTATGTAATACACTCAAAAAGAATTTTGATACGACTGCATATAATCTTCCAATATTGCTTCTTCTTCTTTTTGCGGTGAGTTTACCCATGATGCCCAGCACCAGCTCCACAGTTAATTGCATGTAACACACTCAAAAGAATTTCATATGACTGCATATAATCTTCCAATATTGCTGCTTCTTCTTCTTTTGCGGTGAGTTTTCCCATGATGCCCAGCACCAGCTCCACAGTTCCCATATAGCAGCACTGATGTGCGCTTTCCTTCTTGCCAGTGCAACTCCTGAGAAGGGATTGCGACAATGGGGGATCCACATGAAGGCTTGTGCTCTGCTGTTTCTCCATTTCTGTTATTGCTCCCCTAACACGGGGTCCTGAATTGATACTGCCTTTTCCTTTCTTTGTAAAAAAAAGTGTACAGGCCATCGGCCACGGAGAGGGTCCTCCCCCTCCCTGCCACATCCCTCCCTGACACCTCTCCCAAAGAGGACTCGCTTGGCCTGGCAACAGCAGGAACGCTTGTCCTCTCTGGATTATTTTTTCTCCCTCTTTGGTGCAACTGAGCCTGTATATGATAATCCAGATGGCCCACATTAAACAAATCTAGAGTCCAGCAGCACCAGTACTGGAGACTGTGCAATAACTGGTGCAATCTGTTTTAAAGTCTTTGTTTCGATGTTTTAATTAATTATTTACTGTCATGTTTGTTGTGATGCTGAATGGCCTAATTATCTGTTGTGATCCGCTCTGAGCCCACTTGCAGGGAGGGCAGAATATCAGCTTGGGAAATAAAAAAAATAAACTAAGTTTCAGTGAGTGCAATATTTACTTGGGAGTAAGCCAACGTACCTTCAAGAAAGCAATTGCTTTTCAGGTGGAGGCCAGCACACACCCTCCTTTTCAGCATGCAGTAATTGGAGAGAGTCTCAGATCTCTGGCTTCCCACACACACACACATACGCACACACTAGAAACATTTTGAGTAGCTACTGTGCTGAGCAGAAAGGAGGTTGAAGACTTTTACTAGAGCCAGTTTGGTGTAGTGGTTAAGTGTGTGGACTCTAATCTGGGAGGACCCGGTTTGATTCCCCACTCCTCCTCTTGCCCCTGGCTGGATGACCTTGGGCAAGCTGTAGTTCTGATAAGAACTGTTCTTGAAAAAGAGCAGTTTCTGTCAAGAGCTCTCTCAGCCCCACCTACCTCACAGGATGTCTGTTGTGGGGAGGGGAAGGGAGAGGAGATTGTAAGCCGCTCTGAGACTCCCTTGGGTAGTGAAGGGCGGGGTATAAATCCAATCTCTTCTTCTTCTCTCCTAGCAACTAGCCTCCTCAGTAACATTCTAAGAAGTGTGGGGGAGACTCTTATTCACTTTGGGCTATAATCCTTTGCATGCCCCACAAGCAGTCCCACTGATGGAAGGGGTGCAACTACCTTTCCACACCTGGGTAAGAAGATGATAGAACCCTCATCCACACCTTGGATGGGCATCAAACAGCCCCCCACGACCACTGGATAAACCTCCTTCCTCTCTGCAGGGTAAAAAATGTTAATAGGATTCTGCTGAATTCCCAGAATCCTATAGTGTGGGGGAGGAAGGTGTGGTAGAAATGTTCCAAAATGGAATAAACGGGCCAGGAATGCTATTCTGACTAGGGCACAGATATGATGAACATTAAACTAAGAGAGAAATTCTGTTCAGACACCCCTTAGACTTGACTCCCCAAATGTTTTATTTTTTATATAGTTCATTTATCTATTTTCCATAACAAAAATACAAAAAACAAAATCTTAATATAGATCATACTTTTGGAGTTCCTTTACACATTTTTTCCATCCATCTATCTAGTTTCTGCCATCTTTTTTTAAACACATTTTCTTCTTTCCCCAACAATATCATATTTAGTTTATCCATTTCCTTTATTTCCATAATTTTTGTAATTAACTCTTCTCTACCTGGTATTTTATCTGATTTCCAGCATTTAGCTATGAGGATTCTAGAAATAGTGAGTATATACAATGTTACACACAAATCTTTATATTTAGTCCCTTCTGGCAACATATTAAGCAAATATATTTCTGGTTCTAACTTCAGATCTATTTCTGCTATTAGTTGCTGTATGGTTTTCAAAAATTTAGCCATCTTTTCACACCTCCACCATATATGAAAATATGAGCCAATATTTTTTTTTGCACCTCCCAAATGTTTTATTGTAAAATCAACAATTCTTCACCTTTTCTATTTTCTTAAGAGAGTGGGTGGGGGGAAATGAGATATTAGCAGCGGCACTGGAGCTGGTGCAGTCCTTTCTAGTCGAAGGCCCTTTCTACATTCGTCTTTTAATCCATGTTCGCCATGGTGTCCTCCAAGGAATTCTGCACTAAAATCAAATTCAACCTTCTTTTTAATCCAGGTGTTTCCCCCACCTTCTGCTTCTGCACCAAAATCGAGTTTCGCCTTCTTTTTATTCCCACCCCCCCCCCCCATTCTGCCTTACATTCCCTCCCTTCAGCGGTCAGATGGGTTTCAGCCTGTTGTTGCCCTGGGTTATTTGGAGGCTGTTTTGCAGTGGATTTAAATTGTCTCTACTAGAACACTGAAAAAATCCAGAGTGGCAGGGAAATGCGGAAAGGACCAGAGGCTGAGAAGGAGGACAAGCAGATCACTATTCAGCACGGGGCAACTCTGTGCTCACGATAAAGAGGTCACCTGACTTTTTGCCACAGCGGAGCCCTGTCGTTTATATCTCATTGCTCTACCCATGCTCAGAGGATTTGCAGGTTCACACAAAATTGCATCTTCGGTCTTCCCTGCATGTTGGAAGGCCAACATGCCAAACGTCGAAGGCTGACATTTGCTGATGCGTTTGCCCTAAGCCCAATCAGTTGTGCATGAGCCCTTAGACCTGCTGGGATATATTTGCCTTCTAGGGTATTCTCCCCCCCCAAAAAAAAAGATCCAGTTGCTAAATGATGACTATGGAAGAAATGTACATATATGTTATATTTAAAAAACAGAAAAGAAGATAGAAAAGGAAAGCTGAGAGCAAATAATTTATTGGGTTTTTTTAAAATCGTATGTGCCGCCTGTTTGGTCTTGCGAACATGTGGATTAATAAGGCCAGACATGAAAAGCAAACAGAGGACTGGATATTCCTCCTGTGGTGGCAAAAAGTCCATAGAGAACCAGGCAGCCGTGATATTATGAGAGCCAGAGGAGCAGTTTGACAGCATTCTTGCCAACTTCAGTCCCAATATACCTTTTTCCATTCCCCCGATCTCTATCAGAGTCATTTTTACTAGGCAAAAGTGGAGCATGGAGAACAGCAATTGGCTTGTACCTGTGTATTTATCGATGACCTTTTTGACCTGCTTTTCTCTTACGATGGACTCAGGGCTCCAGTGATGCAATTAAAATCGCCTCATAAAGTCAATGAAGAATGATGCTCCACACCAAACAACGCCATCTTCATTAATAATCCAGTTGCAACCCTCATCAAGCAGTTCAGTTCCTAGCTGGAAAGACCCTAGCTGTGTCACTCTTCTGCACTGTGTTGTTTTTGCAGATTGAACCAATGGGATTGTTTTGAGCATACCACAGGAGATCATTCCAACATGTCAGGACTACCACAGAGGGAGTCCAAGCAACGCCAAAGCAGCCTTCAGATGCTTGTGAGGAGAAATGAGGAGGAACTCCTGATGTAAGGAAAAGTTGTGGCCCAGGAAAGACAGTCCTGTAAGCATGTGGGCCCTTGGCCAGCAAAGTCTTGAAAAGAAAGAACATAAGAGAAGCCATGTTGGATCAGGCCAATGACCCATCCAGTTCAACACTCTGTGTTACACAGTGGCCAAAACCCAGGTGCCATCAGGAGGTCCACCTGCAGGGCCAGAACTCCAAAATACTGATACTTTGACTTGAATTCAGGAACAAATAGGCAACCAACATAAACAGGGATAATAGGTATTTAGTGGCTTGCCCCAGATATCAAAGAAGTGGCCTCCTTTCCTGGCATTTGAACTTTCTCAATTGTAACATGTAGAGTCTGTTACAGTGGTCCAGTCTTGAGGTTACTGTAGTACATATCAGGATGTCTGGGTAAGCTGAGTCCAAAAAAACTACCTTACATGCAGTGTTCCCGCTAAACTGTGCCACGTATGCTGGGCACTCAGGTTTTAACCCCATAGTGCATGAATTTTTCAATCAGTGCAGGAGGGAAACGGCCTGGTTGCTGTCCATATATGCGGCTGGCCAGCCACCTTGCATGGCCCTGGGTGGCGGTTGGCTTCCCTCCCAGCATCCGAGGCCAAGAAGCAGGATGGCAGGTGGGCGACTCCTCCCCGACCTCAGCCAGACAACGTCCTTTTATTCCCAGTCCCATTTCCCAACTCCTTCCCTTCTGCTGGCCCTTTAAACCTGCCAAGTGTGGCTAGTCTCTTGCCTGTTGCTGGGAGTAGCAGGGCAGACTGTGTCACCCTTCCCCCACCCCCACCCCTCCCCTGCAGAAGCAAGCCAGCCGCTGGAGGTGGTGGTTGTGCCAGAGACATGTGGTGTGCCTGCCTTGACCTGCCCTTCCTAGTCCTCCATTGGAGCTGCAGTCGGGCCTCCCGGCACTATGGCTTGGCTTCTGGGGCCGCCAGGCCTGGCTTTGCTTTGTGAGGCTCCTGCTGTCAGGCCCTCCCTGAGGACGCGGTTGTTTGACTTGGCCCGGTGTGGCTGCTGCCGACTCCTTCACGCTCACTGTGGCCTCCGATCCTCCGCTAAGTAAGCAGCCAAGGCTGGGGGTCTTAGGGCAGGCCGAGTCAGAGTTTGGGGCGTCGGGTACCCAGCTGCTTCCTGGATGCTGAGGGTGCCAGGTGGCCCCGATGCCAGACAGACAGA